>NC_053394.1:80764989-81064989 GCF_905171765.1 Bufo bufo | reverse complement strand
CTGGTCTTAGTCACGGGTGTGATTATTATACAGGCCTTAGTTACTTAGCTTCCAGGATGATCAAAAAAGTTATAGCTCACTCAAAAGTGTATGGCAAAAGTCACCTTTGCCAATGAAGATAGGATCCGCATGCCTGTCCTTGGCACTCACCATATATGCAAAAACAAAAGGGGAAATATATCTTCTAAAACATTAGTAACCTTTATTGAAAGACATCAAAATTCCATTACACTTGCTAGCTAGCTGCACACAGGACTATTGCTGGCTTTGTTTCCAGAAGCAGCTTCAAACTACTTACCTGCTCTTCACTCTTCAAACTACCTACCTGCTACTGACATATTGTCGACAGAGCATTGCTATTTATAATTTCTCTGCTTGTGCTCACTTAGTCAAAAACTCCTTGTCCAGCTGCACAACATATTATCCAACAACAATAGTACTATTGGGAGGCAGGTTGCAGTGCTGTTTACAACACACACATTTACAATGCAATACATTTTCTCATACTGCAGTTTATCCATTGTGTGTTTTACCTGCAATGTCCATTGCATTCTGTCTAAGATATATACTCCCCAGAATGGCGATATGCAGTTGCAGACTACTTATGACATTTTTCATTATTACTCAAATGGTTAAACATAGCAGTCTGCAGCGAATTCACACTATGAGCGCTTCAACATCCACTGAGATCAGGTTACTCTCAAATAATCAATAAAATGAAAGGGCGTGCACTGCTTTTTTTTTTTAACAGTCCCAATGTGAACTAGGTGATATTTCTCCCACTTGAAGATTTCCCCAGAAGGTGTTAATTCATTCCTTGGGACAATATCCTTCTTTCTTGTGACCTCTTATCACCGCACAACTCATATATCCTTCATGAGCCAGTCAGTCTTGTCCTTCTAAATCTAGGAGACAAGATCACAAACTCCAGTAGTGAAGATCCAGAGCAATAGTGATTGCGAGTACACATCTCAAGTGAGTAAATTAACAGCTGAAAACCTCTTAGGCCTCTTTCACACGGGCGAGATTTCCGCGCGGGTGCAATGCGTGAGGTGAACACATTGCACCCGCACTAAATCCGGACCCATTCATTTCTATGGGGCTGTGCACATGAGCGGTGATTTTCACATGGTTATAAGGGAAAATAATTGCATTCTGAATACAGAATGCATAGTAAAATAGGGCTGGAGGGGTTAAAAAAATAAATTAATAATTTTAACTCACCTTAATCCACTTGTTCGCGCAGCCGGCATCTCTTCTGTCTTCTTTCTTCAGGACCTGGGTAAAGGACCTGTGGTGACGTCACTGCGCTCATCACATGGTCCATCACATGATCCATCACCATGGTGATGGATCATGTGAATGACCATGTGATGAGCATAGTGACATCATCAAAGGTCCTTTTCCTCACAGATGAAGACAGAAGAGATGCCGGCTGCGCGAACAAATGGATTAAGGTGAGTTAAATTATTATTATTTTTTTTTTAACCCCTCCAGCCCTATTGAACTATGCATTCTGTATTCAGAATGTTATTATTTTCTAATCTACACAACCTTGAACCCAAACCTGAACTTCTGTGAAGAAGTTCGGGTCTGGGTACCAAAACACATTGCACCCGCGCAATCAAAACTGACTGCAATTGCGTACCTACTTGCACGGGTTTGCCGCAATGCACCGGGACGCATCCGGACCTAATCCGGACAAGCTCGTGTGAAAGAGGCCTTAAAGAAGCATTTGTGAAAATCAAGTTGGGCGCTTTCTGAGTGTGAGCTAGGACTTTTTGTTGATATGTGCTGATGCTATTAAGATGAAGTGCTTTTAACGCTGCCACGCTCTTTCTAGATCTCGTATAAAAAGTTAATGGGAGTACGAAAACAGTGTAGAACAGCAAGATACATTGTTTCTATATACCCTGATCTTAGTCTTAAATGGCTTTGATTGGAGTACTCCACGGGTGGAACGACCACTGTAGCAGCTATACTGTCTGTCTTCCATCATGGCCCAGCCTCATTTCCCGGACTGTGCTCTCCCTAGAAGGTGCGATGTAGTGAGATCATCATGCCTGCTGTAATGAGCAGAAGAATTCCATGGATCATTCCACTGCATGTCCCCAGCCTGTGACGCAGACGCGATGACGTCACTGCATCACACCAACTGGGGATAGAGGGATGTGCTCCGTTCATTGGGGGCATTGGTTTAGGTAAGTATTACAGTTTATTGTTTTATTAGCACCACAGGGGCTTCACGAAAGCACTAAGGGGAGCACTACTGTGAAGGGGGACATAAGGGTCATTCTACTGTAAGGGAGACACTAAGGGGCCATAACTACTGTATGGGACACTAAGGTGACATTCTACTGTGTGAGGCACTATGCGAGCATTGTACTGCATGGGTACACTAAAGGGCCATAACTACTTTTTGGGGACACTAAGGGTCCATTCTAATGTAAAATGGGCAACTAAAATTTTTTGGAAAATTCACATGATGGGTATACTATAAAAATATAAAAACATATTCCCCATATTGCAAATGGCGAAATGAAAAAAAGTGCCAAAATGGCCAATTAGCTGTTTTTGGTTGCTTCATTTCCCTTCATTTGCAAAAAATTTGTCCCCAAACAGCTCCGTACACATAATTACAAAAAGTTTTTTTTATTATTTTATCAGTATGAAAACGCAAGAAAAACTATACATATAAGGTATCACTAGATTCGTACTATCTTCTAGAATGAAAGTAACTGGTCAGTTTTATTGCATATCGAGCGTTGTAAATAATAAAAAAAAAAAACATAAAACTGTGGCAGAATTTTTATTTTTTTATCAATTTCACCCCATCTGGAATTTTTCTCCAGCTTCCCACTACATCGTATGCAATATTCAATGGTGGCATTGGAAAGTACAACTTGTCCCACAAAAAATATAGATATGGAGTTAGAAGCTGTGCATTTATGGTCACCATACATGAAAGCATATGTTTGCAATACTTTGCATTTTATACTTGGACGTGATAGTATAGTATATGATCTTCATGGCACAAGCTTGCATCAATTTTATTATGCAAGTGCAAGTTTTTGCACTTAAAGTGAACCTGTCAAACTGAAAATGCTATCCAATCTGCAGGACACAAGGTATGGAGCAAGAGGAGCCGAGTAAATGAATAAATAGGTTTGTAGATAAAGATTCAGTATAACATCATTTATTCATTTACAGGTAAATACTTCCTTATTAAGAGCTTTGTAGTCACGTGGGTGGTCTTATCAGTGATTGAAGTCTTTCTTTGGACACACCTTCTCATTCAAAGAGTTTTCTTTATTTTCATGACTATGAAAATTGTAGATTCACACTGAAGGCATAGAAACTATGAATTAACACATTATATACATAACAAACAAGTGTGAAACAACTGAAAATATGTCATATTCTAGGTTCTTCAAAGTAGCCACCTTTTGCTTTGATTACTGCTTTGCACACTCTTGGCATTCTCTTGATGAGCTTCAAGAGGTAGTCCCATGGAATGGTTTTCACTTCACAGGTGTGCCCTGTCAGGTTTGATAAGTGGGATTTCTTGCCTTATAAATGGGGTTGGGACCATCAGTTGCGTTGAGGAGAAGTCAGGTGGATACACAGCTGATAGTCCTACTGAATAGACTGTTAGAATTTGTATTATGGCAAGAAAAAAGCAGCTAAGTAAAGAAAAACGAGGGGCCATCATTATTTTAAGAAATGAAGGTCAGTCAGTCAGCCGAAAAATTGGGAAAACTTTGAAAGTAAGGGCTATTTTACTATGAAGGAGAGTGATGGGGTGCTGCGCCAGATGACCTGGCCTCCACAGTCACCGGACCTGAACCCAATCGAGATGGTTTGGGGTGAGCTGGACCGCGGAGTGAAGGCAAAAGGGCCAACAAGTGCTAAGCATCTCTGGGAACTCCTTCAAGACTGTTGGAAGATGCATTGTTTCCCTTAAAACTATATTTAAATTTGCTCAGTGTAGAATATTCTGTGCAATAATGTGTTAAAGGGGTTATGCCAGAAACAAATTTTCACTCTAAATTTTATTTTCATCAATTACCGTATTTTCCGCCCTATAAGACACAACTAGGTTTTAGAGGAGGACAATAAGAAAAAAATATTTTTTATTACACCTCAGGTCGGACCACCAATCAGACCCCCAATGTTAATCAGACCTCAGCTGACAGCCCCAATCATACACCCAATGTTAATAAGACCACACTAAAACCTCAGATCAGACCCCCAATCAGACCTCAGCTCAGACCCCAATGTAAATGACCCCCAATCAGACCTCAGATAAGAGCCCTCTCATCAGCCCCATGCCTCTCATCAGCCCCCATGCCTCTCATCAGCCCCCATATCAGCCCCTATTCCTCTCATCAGCCCTCATATCATCCCTTATGCCTCTTAATAGCCCCCATAATCAGCCCTTATGCCTCTCATCAGCCCCCATTATCAGCCCTTATGCCGCTCATCAGCCCCCATTATCATCCATTATGCCTCTTTTCACCCCCATTGCCTCAGATCAGCCCCCAGCAGCCTCATGTTTTATAAAATAAAAAAACACTAACCTCTCCTCCTCCTGGACGCCACCACTCCTCACCGCCCCGATCCTCTTCCTCCTGCTGTCGGCTGTGAACTGGAGCGCACAGTGTAAGGTCACAGAGTGCCCTCACGCTGTGCGCAGCCACTGCACAGCCGACAGCCGAGGACCAGGAAGCGGTGAGTACATAATGGAGGCGCTCATTAGTATTCACCCCATAAGGCGCAGGGGCATTTTCCCCCCTCTTCTGGGGGAAAAAAAATGTGTCTTATGGGGCGAAAAATACGGTACTCCAGCTCCCATTCCTCCTTGAATTATTATTATTTTTTTTTCGGTAACACCTGGCAGTGATGGTCAGTTCGCAGTGTTCGCCAGCAAACACATGCGGGCTGCCATCTTTAGTAAGGTAGACTCACCCGTCCGGTGATGCGCAGGTAAGCCCTTACCTGTTTCTGTGCCGGGAGCCGGTCTGAAATCAAATGCAATCACCATGAGCAGGCAGTTCGGAGAACAGCCCCTGGGGGCCTTCATTGGGCTGTTCTCGGAACTGCCTGCTCCCGGTGACTGCATTTGATCAGACCGGCTCCCGGAGGAGGCCCAGGTAAGTGCTTACCTGTGCATCGCCGGACGGGTGAGTATACCTTACTAAAGATGGCAGCCCGCATGTGTTCGCTGGCGAACACTGCGAACTGACCATCACTGACACCTGGTACCAAAGCTGACTTCGGATTCCTGTTTTAAAATGTTTTTAAAGTTGTAGAATAGAAGCCCAAAGTTATTCAAAAAAGTCTTGCACGACTTCGGACTTAACGAGTTTTGCCTCGCTGCAGCACATACATTTTAATGCTGTACAGAGACAGGTATGTGTGAGCATACCCTCAGATCTAGGCCTGACAACTTGTGTCCATACACTACCCTTATCTCCTCCTGCAGATCAGACTGCATTTCTATGTGACAGGTTCACTTTAAGGCCTGCTTGACAAGTGTCAAAATATCACAAATTAATCTGAATATTTTTTACAATCCAAAGCACTGCATCAGTTTGGAAAAAAAGAGAAAATAGTATCTAATTACCTGCTTGCATCGAGATGAAATATAGCATGGATTATAAGTGCAGCTTTTACCACTTCTGTCCCGATGAGAGAATTTTCAAGGACAATCTGTGAATAAACAGTGACTTTTCTTTAATGAATGCTGCAGCTACCATGTTTATTCAAGTATGCTGCAAGTACTGCTTTCGCCCAAAATAGAAAAGATGATATATTTATCCATATATAGTCTTCAAATTTCTGCTGTTAGTCCAGAAGTAGTAATTATTCACCCTAGCAACTTACTTGCCCTAAACTAATCCTTTCTGCTAGCTCCAAAGCACAGCTGTGAAAAGACGTGTGTGCCATGTGTCTGGCTTCTGTGGCAGACACCAATTACAGACACAAGCAGCAATCTTAGGTTGTTACACGGACAGTTTAGGGGTATATTTAGTTAGGTAGATTGAATTAATAGGTAGAAAAGTCAGGTTTTTTTCAGTAGAGAGGGAAAGCACATGGGCACTGTTTTGTGTGTTTTACAATGAGGGCAGCTGGGGCTGTTCATGTAATGCACTGCAGTCACAAAAATCCTGCAGTGCCTGCACAAAGACTACCTTTTTCTGTGCATGAGCAGTCAGCCTTTAAAAAAAGTCCATAAGTGATTTATAGGCATATTCTCAGCACCTCCAGCAGCATACATTTTGCTGCATATGCAGCGCAACTGCGCCTTTTTCTTTCTAAAAAAAAACTGTTGCAATTTTGCTACTGTTTAAAATTGTGCAGTTCAACACATTTTACTGCATAAATATACCAGTTCAATTCAGCACATTTTTCTGTGTCAATAACATTGTTGGGAGGGATATGCAAAATAACTGTGGAGCCCCAGTTATGGGTCTTCAATAGTGATGAGCGGGAGGTGCCATATTCAATTTCGACGAAATTCGCAAATATTCGCTTGAATATTCGTCTCATATTCGTCGAAATCGAATATTCATCATTATTCTAGTTATCGCGATTAATATGCGATTTAAATAATCGCGTATTGCGATTTTAACTTAAGGTAACTTTGCTATTGGTTTGATATCTAGAATTAGCGAAGATGATGAATATGACGAATGTGCTCGTCATATTCATCAAAATGAAGATAACGAAGTATTCTCCATCTTCGTTTTAGCTCCATATTCGTCAACTTCGCTAATTCTAGCAATCAAATAGGAAAGTTGACTATAGAGACAGCTGTGTTTAATTCGCTATGCGATTATATTACTTTGCTTTTTTTTATAAATAGAATAATTATAATAATTATCAAGTATTATAATTATTTTATTTATTTTAAAAAAAGCAAAGTAATATTATCGCATAGCGAATTAAAAACGTAGCTGTCTCTAGTCAACTTTCCTATTTGATTGCTAGAATTAGCGAAGTTGACGAATATGGAGCTAAAACGAAGATGCAGAATACTTTGTTATCTTCGTTTTGAGGAATATGACGAATACATTTGTCATATTCGTTATGTTCGCTAATTCTACCAAGCCAACCATAGTAAACCAGGTCTAAGTTAAAATCGCAATGCGATTACTTCAAGTTATATTAATCGAATTGCGATTTCAACTTAGCACTGCTATATTCCATATTCGTTAACTTCGTTAATTCTAGCAAGCTGACCCATTAGAAACACAGCTCTAAGTTGAAATCGCAATGCGATTAATATAACTTGAAGTAATCGCATTGCGATTTCAACTTACAGCTGTGTTTCTAATGGGTCAGCTTGCTAAAATTAACGAAGTTAACGAATATGGAATATAGCAGTGCTAAGTTGAAATCGCAATTCGATTAATATAACTTGAAGTAATCGCATTGCGATTTCAACTTAGACCTGGTTTACTATGGTTGGCTTGGTAGAATTAGCGAACATAACGAATATGACAAATGTATTCGTCATATTCCTCAAAACGAAGATAACAAAAGTATTCTCCATCTTCGTTTTAGCTCCATATTCGTCAACTTCGCTAATTCTAGCAATCAAATAGGAAAGTTGACTAGAGACAGCTAAGTTTTTAATTTGCTATGCGATAATATTACTTTGCTTTTTTTTAAAATAAATAAAATAATTATAATACTTGATAATTATTATAATTATTCTATTTATTAAAAAAAAAAGCAAAGTAATATAATCGCATAGCGAATAAAACACAGCTGTCTCTATAGTCAACTTTCCTATTTGATTGCTAGAATTAGCGAAGTTGACGAATATGGAGCTAAAACGAAGATGGAGAATACTTAGTTATCTTCATTTTGAGGAATATGACGAATACATTCGTCATATTAGCTAATTCTACCAAGCCTACCATAATAAACCAGGTCTAAGTTGAAATCGTAACGCGATTACTTCAAGTTATATTAATCGCATACGACAGTACATTCTAGTATGGAGGCGTTCCCATGGTGATGGGGACGCTCCATGAGCACGGAAGTCGGCAGAAGCGGCAACGGGCACTGACTGGAGCAGCCAGGAAGCCAGGAATCCTCAGGACAGGTAAGAACTACTTTTGGGAAGTGGGAAAGAAAAAAATATAACAATAAAAAAAAACGAATATTCGAAATAGCGAATTTATAGTGCTATATTCGAAATATTCGCGAATTACCGAAGTGCCGATATTCGCTAAAAAAATTTGCTATTCGAATATTCGCGCTCAACACTAGTCTTCAACACAGTGAAAGCCAGATAAAGCCAGGATATCTGGCTTTCACTGTGTTGAAGACCCATAACTGGGGCTCCACAGTTATTTTGCGTATTACTGTTTCCCAGGGAGCTTTGCACTTTGGATTGCTGTGTTGAGACTCTTAAATGAGGCTCCACAGTGTTTTCTGTAGCTGGTCTCCCTAAGATCAGCTATTGTTTTGTTTGAGTAGTCTCCAAGGCATTGCTCCCGGTTAGCCAGAATCCTACTCCACACTGATGAGGGGCAACACCCCGATACAGCTGTCTGTGGATGGATAACTGGCTTAGGTCTTCCCCGTCGCATTCTTAAAGCTTGTAAAAGAGCGGGATCTTGACATAGGGGCCACTTAATATGGTGGATTTGGTGATCTCTGTAATGGGGACACCCTTTTGCTTGGTTTTCCTTCCTTTGAGGGATATCTGGCTTTCACTGTGTTGAAGACCCATAACTGGGGCTCCACAGTCATTTTGCATATTACTGTTTCCCAGGGAGCTTTGCACTTTGGATTGCTGTGTTGAGACTCTTAAATGAGGCTCCACAGTGTTTTCTGTAGCTGGTCTCTCTAAGATCAGCTATTGTTATTGTTGGGAGGGAGTGAGAGAATATATATTTTTTTAAATGTAAAAAAAAATGAAAAAGACAAGAGGGAAAAAATAAGAGTCCAAGGAGACTTTAGTGTCATATACAGATTTTCAGGCCATTGAATTAATGTATTCATGTAGAATCCATTTGGACCTGAATCAAATTATGTTAATAATTTGTTAACAATCATACCCAACATTGATTTCAAGAAATTCATTTATCTCTAAAAATAATTCCTTGGTTTCAATATACAGGTTCTGAAGAAAAGTTAAAGAGGTTTTCCGGGATTTTTATATTGATGGCCTATCCTTAGGATAGGTCATTATCAATATCAGATAGGCAGGCACCCTGCAGATGAGCTCCAGCACCAGAAATAGGCACTCGATCTACACAGCTCTGTCCATTTTCTATTGGATGTAGCTGGTCACTGCAGCACTGCTCCCATTCACTTGAATGGGAACAGCGCTGCAGTAACCAATTGAGTCCACTATACAATGCATGGAGCTGTGTATTTCTGTCTCGAAGCTACTGCAGAACAGCTGATTGGGGGGGGGGGGGTATGCATGCCTCCCAAGTGTCTCTGTTTTGGAAGAACAGTCCTTCTTTGTGACCCAAGTCCTTATATCTCTTTCTCCTCATTAAATACCCCTCTTTTTGACCTGGGAAATAAATGTGCACTAATAAACCTACTAAACTGCTCCAAAAATCATCTAGTTTTTAGTCCACAGCTAATATATTTTTTCATTATTTGATGCAATTTGGACCTTAAAATGTCTATAAATACATTATATTAATATTTAAAAGGGTATTCCTGCACAAGAAAAAGTTGTCCCAGGGGCTCACCCATCCAACCTACACCACTGCAGTTCTGATGGTGCCAGGGTCCCCACTCCACTCCATTTCCTGCTACTGTCTCGACATAGCAGGAAATAGAAATGAATCCTGCTCCTGGATCTTTGACACAATTAGCTGTAAATACCGCTTTTTGACCATCCAGAGAGTTGAATGGTATTGGTATGGGGTATCATAACAAATATCTATAGATGCCAACGAGGGCAGCCAGTCAACGTGTAAAAAAACGCTGCCCATCACCCAAACATACTGAATACAGATATATTTATCTTTAACTGGTTTAGGAGTTCACAAAACCATACATCTAAGAATAGATTTTTATTGATACATAGATATAAAAAAAGTCATACAAATTCATAATTCTAAATTTACTAAAATAATTGTCCCTTAACATAACATTACCCATATCTACAATAGTGATAGGCCTTGCAGTCACAGGTCCATAGTATGTGGACAGGAAGCTGTCAATATAGCCGAACAACAAAATAAAACAAACCCAGTGCAATTTGACAAATACAGAATTGTGTAGATATGGGTAATGTTATGGAAAACTTTGTCCAGCTCACCTCCCTGGTCGAATGTGTAGTCCCGGCTCCAGAGGCCCTAGGGGAGTGTTCCCGTAGCAGGCTGCAGATAAATAAAGAAAAGGTCCCGGAGACAAATAGAATTCCTCTGTTAGCTCTTCTTTATTATTCACGTATGGTTGACAGACATAACCACCAAGTACACGGCAGGAACATTAATATTAATGTTCCTGCCGTGTACTTGGTGGTTATGTCTGTCAACCATACGTGAATAATAAAGAAGAGCTGACAGAGGAATTCTATTTGTCTATGGGTAATGTTATGTTTAGGGACAATTATTTTTGTAAATGGCAGGCGAACCTGAAAAACCTTCAACTCATATTTTCAGCCACCAAATACTTAGTAAAAGTGTACAAATAGTCCCACAACATGGACAGTGACATACTGGAGGGGAATCAATGACAAAAATTCCAACAAAAAATATGTATCAGGGGACATTTTTATGCGTCTTAAAGGGAAATTCTCTGAAATGTTTCCTGTTGGAGCCTAGAAATTTTTTATTTTAGGCCACGGGAGTACGTTGTTCCAATGTCGTCACTATCTGTAGCTGAGATAACACAGCAAAACCGCAAACCAATGCTGCACTACCTAACTGCACTATATAGAAAGTATATAATTGGTATATAACATCCCTGCTTCAATCAGTTTTTTGGGGGGGCAACTGGTAAATCACACCAGTAGAAATTATTTGTTCCAATGTTGTTTGTCACTATCTGTAGCTGAGGTAATGCAGCAAAACCGCAAACAAATGCTGCACTACCCATCTGCACTATATAGAAAGTATATGATTGGTATATAACACCCCTGCTTCAATCAGTTTTTTGGGGGGGGCAACTGGTAAATCACACCAGTAGAAATTATTTGTTCTAATGGTGTTTGACACTCTGTGTAGCTGCGGTATCGCACACAACTGCTGCACAATACAAATCAACTTTAATATACTTTCTATGTTGGAAAGTATATTATAAGTATATTACATCCCTCAGTAAGTCACACCTATCGATAGCACACCTATACCAGTCCTTAAAATGACTTTTGTGGCCCTATTAGCTAGCGCTTGGTGTCCCTAACAGCCTGTCCCTGCTCCACACAGCAACCTCTCTCTACACTGGCAAAAGACTGAATGTAAAATGGCGGCCAGATCAGGTTTATTTATAGGGTAGGGGTTATGTCCATGTGCTGAAACGTCTCAATTGGCTGTCCTGCGGTTCGCCGTGAAATGACCACCAGGCGAACCGCAAGGCCATCTATAGTGACGGATGCCCCTGTATGGCATCTGTATGAGGCATCTGTTTAATGTATATGCCATGTATTTAAGTTAAACTTGGGAAAGAAATGTGATGTGTAATTGTGTGCAAGAGGGTTGAAAATCAGCCATGTACCTCTTACAAAGAAAACCACATTATTTAAGGTAACTGTTGCAATGGATTTCCGTTTGACACTGTTGTCGTAGCAGTACCTAGTTGAACTGTAACGTGACTGTTGCTAGAACATGTGAGCATTCATATAATGGTAAATGTATGTGTATCACAGCGGTTGAGAAGTATTGAGACCAGTAATGTATAGTGATGACATCATAGGCAGACCGGACGGCATACTGACACTCTGGGGAAGTCATACTTCTCCCTCTCCGTTTGCAACTTTGGCTATGTCCCTACTGAGCCCTTTGACTTTGCAAGATTGGAGTTCTGTCTCTCCACAGAGACCTTGACCCATGAGAGATTGTTGTCCCCTATGTATGTAGGTATCCTTTGTCCCCTTGTAAAAAAAAACTCCTATATCAACTGCATAAGCCAAAATATTCTTAAGGCTAGTTTCCCAGTAGCTCTTGAGATCCAGCAGGCTGCACGCAGCGTTTTTTTCCCGACCAATTTTGGTATATTTGCCTGAATGCGTCCGGATCTCCGCAGGTCCCCATTATAGTTAATGGGGCCAGACAGAGACTTACAAACCTCTGGAAATGCCGGAATGCACAGAGATCGGAACAGTCTACTGGTTCTCAAGCGTTAGTGTGAAACTAGCCTAGTTCTATCGCCTCACTGCTGGTCCTCATTGATTCTGAGAACAAGACTCTTGATGGAATAAATGGTAGAGCATGCATGGTCACCGTCCAGATGGAAGTAGGATAGTAAATGTGCCTTCTCTATGGGGTTCTTTTGTGCTCAGGATCAGTGCCCCCCCAGCAGTCACAAACCACCATTCAGATTGTTATGACATCTTTTGGATAGCCTATAAAATGGTGGTTTGTTATTAGCCCCTTTTATGTATTTGAAGTAATTTTTTTTAGACTTTCTCCAATTATTTTTCATTCAATTATTTTAACTTGTATATGTTCAGGTGTTTTTCAAGTCCTCTAGAGTATCCTATAGGATCATGACTGAAAGAAAAATTCCAATATCCAGAGCATGCTGCATTTTGTGAAGAAAAAACCATCGACCAATAAAGTGCCACAAAACAACACAACAAAAATGCACTATTTATAGTGCACTTTATATTTCATTATACAGTATTTGAGAAAATATGTGGCTGCAACATATTTTACTTTAAAAATATCAGAAAGAACACCACAAAAATGCTGACTTTTTCCTAAAAATGCTATTTGTAGAAACACCCTAAAATTTATTATTTTTGTTTAACATAGGTTTAAAAATGGCTTTCCAAATGTATTCCATTCATTTTTGTGTATACAGGTTGTACACATACACAGTTAAATACAATGGAAATGGTTCTAGGGACAAAGTGCTATGAAGGAGAATCAGCAATGAGCAGGGAGCAACACTTTGGTTGTAAGGAGCCAAGAGATTCCCGAGGCTAACAATCCCTTGATCATTCTAGTGGATAAGAAGAGGAGGATTGTCCAATTCCTGAACCTTCATCAGAACTAATAGAGTGTCAGACTAAATTTAGTACATGGTAAACTAGGACACATGTAAGACCCTAGACCTAGGGGTACTATCATTGTATATAGTTAGCTACGATTGTGTTTTATATTTTATTGTTATGTAATTTTGTATGCTATGGCCATTGTTACTTAGGCTGATGAATAGATCTGGCAAGGGTTAAGCAGAAACAGACTAACCACCTTGTTCCTCCCTACTAGGAGTTGACTGGCCATGCTTCCTGCCAGGAGGGGGAGCTCCTGTTGAGCTACAGACTGGAAAAAAAAGCAAATGTCTGGGCTCCTGCTCCAGATTCTCTAGAGAAATCAACCTTATTCTAAGCCTCAAATAAATCCTTGAGAAGACAGACAGCAGATTTAACAGCTATATCCATCATTTGAAGACACTACTGTAAGGTGAGGGACTACGAATAAGACACCCATTACCCAGAACATTACTAGGCCAGTACAACCTATGTTCTAAATTGTACCCATCCAACCTGAGGCTATAATCCTTACTGGTGCCAGAAGATTGCATTCAAAATCTGCTACAATTTATTGAATGTATTTGAAGTTCTACGTTGCACCTAGTAAAAAAGACTTTGTTATACATTTAATTCTGGCCTTATTCTCGAATACTTTGTGTCCACTGCACTGATCCCCAGGGATTAATGGCCTGGGGGAGTACACCATGACACAACACTTCATCAGGGCCACTACCACTCCCATCCTCTGCTCAGGTTCCTCTGGGGCTCTCTGCACATATGACATGAAACTACATGATGTAAACTAAGCCCTGAGACACTGTTCACCTTTGTCAGTGGTATGTCAGATTTGACAATAAGAACAGCAGTGAATTTATTAGTACTCATACAGCCACACAGTACCCCCATAACATTTTCAGCTACATAGTTCCTCTTGAACAGTGTCAACCACAGTATCCCACTTAACAGTCACAGTCATACAGTGCACCATAAGTACCTACCTGTACCTGCTCTGGCATTCTGCTCCTCGTGACTCCTCTTCTCTGACACGAAAGATACATATGAACAGCCACAGAGGGCACTAGTCCAAGTTTTGACCTTACATCTCACCAACATATACAAGAAAGAATTAAACTGCCACACCATGATCACACTCTATTCTTTGCCTTAGAAAGATTTGGATGTCTTTTGACAACCATATTTTTCAAAGCCATCAGGACACAGACAAGAAAGTCAGAAACCCTATGATTGGGCCAGCACTGAACCCATTACAGACCCTATGTTGTACACCCCAGTTGAAGATTACGGTTTTCTACCACTGGTCCAACAAAAGGAGAAAGCCTAGATGGCAACAGTCACTCTACACATAATGCAAGAAAGCGTGTAGCCTTAAGAAAATGGGTATAGGATAATTGGGAGGATCTATAAGCAGCACGGTGTTCCATCCATTATATCAGAAGATAATTAGATATCCCATTGAAGCAATGCTCTTTAAGACACTATTCTATTACAGATCCTCACATATCTAAAAGGTTATCCGAAGACAACTAATTAACCGAGCTAATGGGAATACTTCAAAGGTCATGTATGTGAACAATCTGCCTAATTAAAATTAAGATCCTTTTTTTTTTTCTTTTACGGTATGTGTTAATGACCCTATTGTAAAGTGTACAGAATCCTGAAATCTATAGCCTGGAGCACATATATTTATAGCAACACAATGAAAGCATTAGTGAATTCCTGGATAAATAATTAGTATTGATTATCTGAAACAACGTCAGTAAATTAGATTTTCCTCTCTACAATGATTAGCAATTTGTGATTTAGAAATAACAAAACACTGTTACTTTAACTTGTTTAACTTGTGGTTAAAGACTGCAGCAATTTCTCTTCTTAACTTAGTCAATAATCTTGGATAGTAATTAGAGATGAGCGAATTTTTCTAAAATTTGATTCGGCCAGTTCGTCGAATAAAAAAAATAATAATTTGGTACGATCTGAATTTATTCGTGGCGAAGTTCATAAAAAATGAACACTGTGCCTTGCAGTAACACGTATATAGAGTCTGCTCTGGTACTGAAATAATACTGTGAGTCAGTATGACATGCAGATGACAGACGTCACTCTTAGAATCATTGCACACTTCACTTATTTGGGCATTCACGGGGCCAAAACTGACCAAATAACTCAAGTATGAACTCAGCCTTACAGGTTGATGTTAAGAAGTGCACTCCTTTTACACCATCGTCAGCTGATTCCACATAGATGTCTACAGAACCTGTTCTATTAAACGCTTATACAAGTAGAGCCCCCTGACATAGTGGAGAGGGTGTCAGCAGTAAGTTTGTGTTGACATCACTAATTATTTTGCCCTTCCTCTGATCTGTCAGAACAATAACCCACAAAAAACGGATCCTGTCTGTGGAGCATCCTGCTTCACTCGGTCAGCATTTGGTCAGTATTCCATCAGTATTCAATTGTCCCTGCAGTGGAGGCTGAGGACACAGTGGAGGATGAGGAGGTAGAGGTGGACATTGTCGCAGAACCAAAGGCGTAAGTATGTGGAGGCGGAGGCGGCGTCACCTTGCCAAGTTGCTGGTGTGGCTGGGCAGTAACCACATTTACCCAGTGGGACGTAAAGGACATATATTGTCCTTGACCGTAGTTACAGCTATTGACCAATTTTACCAAAAAAGGCTCTTTCACAAAAAAAAATTCCCCAACGAAGGGCTAATCGTTGTAATTTGGTCCATACAGCAAAAAGAAGTCTACAATCACCCATCAATTTCCCTAAAAAAGGCTGTATCACAAACAAATTTCACCACTGAATGGCTAATCAACGTAATTCAGTCCATACGGCAAAAGGAAGTCTACAATCACCCATCAATTTTCCAGTATTCTTTTTCCTATTAATGCACCGCCCCCACCAAAAAAATACAGCAATCACAATTCAACACAGAACGGCTAATAGGATGTACGTATCTATCCTATTAATTCACCCTGTAAATGGATGTAGTACAATGGAACTTCACAGCTGAACGGCAAATATTTTTTTGCCACTAATACACACCAAAAAGGGCTTTACAGCATATAACTTCACCGCTGAACGGCAAATACTTTTTTTGTGCCACTAATACACACAAAAAAGGGCTTTACAACATATAACTGCACCGCTGAACGGCAAATACTTTTTTGTGCCACTAATACACACAAAAAAGGGCTTTACAACATATAACTGCATCGCTGAAAGGCAAATATATTTTTATTTTGCCACTATTACACGACAAAAAGGGCTTTAGAACATATAACTGCACCACTGAACGGCAAATATATATATTTTCTTTTTCCACTAATACACGCCACAAAAGGCTTTAGAACCAGTGGCGTCTCAAGCTTTCAAATTTTGGGGGGGCACACTGGGGGCCAGGACAAAAGTAGGGGGGGCAGCTATAACAACGATACATTTACACAAGTACGCTTAGAAATGCTGCAATACTTTACCCAATACCTAAAACCGCAACAGGGAAGAAAAGTCCTGCTGTCTGTGGTTTTAAAATAAGAAACAATCACTCAGATTTCAACATGTCTTAGTTGCCTGTGGATGACACTTTTATAGGGAGGGGGATCTGTGGATGACACTGCTTTGGGGGGATCTGTGGATGACACATACCGTATATAGCATCTTATGCTATATGTGTCATCCACAGATCCACCCCATGACAGTGTCATCCCCATTTCCCCCTCCCTATAACAGTGTCATCCACAGATCCCCCTCCCTATAACAGTGTCATCCACAGATCCCCCTCCCTATAACAGTGTCATCCACAGATCCCCCTCCCTATAACAGTGTCATCCACAGATCCCCCTCCCTATAACAGTGTCATCCACAGATCCCCCTCCCTATAACAGTGTCATCCACAGATCCCCCTCCCTATAACAGTGTCATAATCAGATCCCCCTCCCTATAACAGTGTCATCCACAGATCCCCCTACCCGCCACTCACAGGAGTGTACATTTGACATTTCTAAACTGTAATCCATATCCTGCAGTAACTTTAACTTTAAATCAGGATTAAGCAGCCGCTCATCTTTACTAGTACCTTAACCTTACACCACTCGGCTAGCTTCGGTAACAGGTCCAGGCTACAACCTACAGGCACTGCCTGTTAGTTGTTAGCGAGAGAGTGCTGATTTCTGCAGGTCAGAGCATACGGATTACAGTTTAGAAGAAATGTACACTCCTGTGAGCGGTCCGGACCAGTGGCGGATCCAGAGCCTGGTCTCGGGAGGGGCACTTCCAGATTATTTTCTGTCCGTCGCCACAGAACAAGGGTGCTTATAGAACAGACTACACAGTGTAGAGGTATACTGTACATTGTGTGGCACAGTGTAGAGGTATACTGTACATTGTGTGGCACAGTGTAGAGGTATACTGTATATTGTGTGGCACAGTGTATGCTATATGTGTATAACATAAACATATTTCACATGAAAACTTACAATTACTTGGCTTGGCCCTTGGGGATCTCGGACGCCACTTCAACACTTTGGCCGGGGGCTCGCCGGAGCTGATGTTGTGTTTTATCCTAATGAGAAAGATTTCATAATAATGATTTGAAGAAGGGGCAGAGGGATAGCAGAGCAGGGAGAGGCTGGTGCTGTTACTAGGGGGTCATACCATGGGGGAGTAATAAAGCCCACCATAATGCCCCCCCAGTAGAAATAATTCTCCTTATAAAGTGACAATGCAAAAAATACCCCCTTGTAATGCCCCCAGTTGAGCTAATGTCCCCCATAATATGCCAGTATAAAATACCCCTATATAGTGCCCCCAGTAAATGCCCCCATAGTGCTCCTCTCCCCCCTTCCTCCTAGTGGCACCCATAAAGTACCAGTATAAAATGCCCCATATATCGTGCCCCAGTAGATGCCCTTCTGTGTCCCCCATAATTTGCAAGTATAAAATACCCCTTCTTAGTGCCCCCCGTAGATGACTCCATAGTACTCCTCTCCCCCCTTCCCCATAGTACCCACCATAATGTGTCCCAGTATAAAATGCTACTGTACAGAGCCCCCCATTTAAAATATCCCTTCTTTGTGGCTTCAGTAGATGCCCCTATAGTGCCCACCAATAATGTGCCAGTAATAAGTGCCCTCAATAACGTGCCAGTAATAAGTGCCCCCAATAACGTGACAGTAATAAGTGCCCCCAAAAACGTGCCAGTAACAAGAGCCCCCCAATGTGCCAGTAGTAAGAGTCCAGCCCCCCATCACGTGCAAGTAATAAGAGCCCCCCCAATGTTCCAGTAACAAGAGCCCCCATCATGTGCCAGTAATAAGCCCCCCCATCACGTACCAGTAATAAGCCCCCCATCATGTGCCAGTAATAAGCCCCCTCCCATCATGTGCCAGTAATAAGCCCCCCCCATCATGTGCCAGTAATAAGCCCCCTCCCATCATGTGCCAGTAATAAGCCCCCCCATCATGTGCCAGTAATAAGCCCCCCATCATGTGCCAGTAATAATCCCCCCCATCATGTGCCAGTAATAATCCACCCATCACATGCCAGTAATAAGCCCCCCATCATGTGCCAGTAATAAGCCCCCATCACGTGCCAGTAATAAGCCCCCATCACGTGCCAGTAATAAGCCCCCATCACGTGCCAGTAATAAGCCCCCCATCATGTGCCAGTAATAAGCCCCCCATCATGTGCCAATAATAAGCCCCCCATCATGTGCCAGTAATAAGCCCCCCATCATGTGCCAGTAATAAGCCCCCATCACGTGCCAGTAATAAGCCCCCCATCACGTGCCAGTAATAAGCCCCCCCATCACGTGCCAGTAATAAGCCCCCCATCATGTGCCAGTAATAAGCCCCCATCACGTGCCAGTAATAAGCCCCCCATCACGTGCCAGTAATAAGCCCCCCATCACGTGCCAGTAATAAGCCCCCCATCATGTGCCAGTAATAAGCCCCCCATCATGTGCCAGAAATAAGCCCCCCATCACGTGCCAGTAATAAGCCCCCATCACGTGCCAGTAATAAGCCCCCCATCACGTGCCAGTAATAAGCCTTCCATCACGTGCCAGTAATAATCCCCCCATCATGTGCCAGTAATAAGCCCCCCATCATGTGCCAGTAAAAAGAGCCCCCCTAATGTGCCTGTAAAACTATTGTAAAAAAAACCCAAAAAACACTTATACTTACCTCCTTGGCAGCGATACGATGCAGGCATCTTCTGGCCTGTGTCCCGCGCTATATGTCTCAGGCGGCGCAATGACGTCATAGCGCCGCCTGCGCCGGCCTCTGATAGGCTGCCGGCCTAGTTCCTGCAGCCTATAAGAGGAAGGGGAAGGGACACGCCTCTCCCTCCCCTGCCGCAGCGCAGCACAGGCAGATGACTATGTGACTGACTGCGGTGGCTCACTTGGGGGGGCCTTTTAGTTGGGGGGGCACAGCGTGATGTGCGGGGGCTGTGGCCCCCTCTGCCCCCCCCCTGGTGACGCCACTGTCAGGGGGGCTTTAAATGGGACATGTCAAAAAACCAGTCCAGCAAAATCTGCCTTCCAAAAACTGTATGGCATTCCTTTCCTTCTGCGCCATGCCGTGTGCCCGTACAGCAGTTTTTGACCACATATGGGGTGTTTCTGTAAACTACAGAATCAGAGCCATAAATATTGATTTTTGTTTTGGTGTTAACCCTTGCTTTGTAACTGGAAAAAAAATATTAAAATGGAAAATCTGCCCAAAAAGTGAAATTTTGAAATTTTATCTCTATTTTCCATTAATTCTTGTGGAACACCTAAAGGGTTAACACAGTTTGTAAAATCAGTCTTGAATACCTTGAGGTGTGTAGTTTCTAGAATGGGGTCATTTTTGGGTGTTTCTATTATGTAAGCCTCACAAAGTGACTTCAGACCTGAAAAGGGTTTATTTAGTTAAAAATTTTAGTAATCTGGGCCTAATCCAGTGCCCATAGTGTGTTGTTTTTTGTGACATACAGTACGCCATCCGAAAAGGGTTTATTTAGTTCAAATTTTAATTATCTGGGCATAATCTAGTGTCCATAGTGACCTTACTGAGAGAGTAGTGGATGCATGGAATAGCCTTCCTGCAGAAGTGGTAGCTCAAATACAGTGAAGGAGTTTAAGCATGCATGGGATAGGCATAAGGCCATCCTTCATATAAGATAGGGCCAGGGGCTATTCATAGTATTCAGTATATTGGGCAGACTAGATGGGCCAAATGGTTCTTATCTGCCGTTACATTCTATGTTTCTATGTTTTTTTCTGTGACATATACAGTACGCCATCTGAAACGGGTTTCTTTAGGTCAAATTTTACAAATCTGGGCTTAATGTTATAGTTCATAGTGTTTGTCTTTCTGTGACCAATACTGTACTACATCAGAAAACAGTGTCTGCATCGCTAATTTAAATAATTTGTGCCATCTACTGTGTGTGCGCGTTTGATCCATATCAATGACATATACTCTACTTTATACATACACGGTGTATGCTAGTCTGTGACATTATCAGGGCTACATCTCCAGTATAATGTGTGCGCATCCCAGATAGCTATTTTTCTTTATTTGCACATACACTTACAAATCCTACGCTACTGTACGTGTGACATACTTTGAAGCTTATATAACATTTGATATTATGAAGGCGGCATGTTCGGGCCGTGTAAGTGGCCGTGTTGCTGATGGTGCACACAGAGGCCCAGGTCCTGTGCGCAAACTGAGTAAAATAATGTAGCAGAGGGCCTACAGGTGCTCTAACACTCAAAAACATTATTTGAAATGGCCTTCCGGTCAGCTAACCTTAAAAAATATTATTTTCTAGTCCCTTCCAGTCAGCTGATCCTCTAAAACAGGGGTGGGGAACCTCCGGCCCGAGGGCCGTATGCGGCCCACGGTATCATTTCATGTGGCCCCCGGCCCCCTGCCAGAACATAATGTGAAAATGCTTATGACCCCTTCCATTATGGAAGCGGTCATTAGCATACGGGAGGCACAGGAAGGTGAGAACAGCACTGCACTGGCTGTCCTCACCTTCCCTGGTCTTCTTTCAGCCCCACACTGTGTCCTGACACATCCAGCGTCAGGACGCAGTGCACGTAGACGTGCACTATGACCTGACGCTGTGCGGTGTGAGGTGACAATATAGTGCGGCAGGAAGAAGAACAGGGAGGGTAAGTGAATCTGCCAAGAGGCAGCGCCGTACGGAGCTGGAGAGGTAAGTTTATTTGTTTATCTTAAATACAGTATCTGATCTGATGTCTGATTGGGGCTGATCTGAGGCTAAAGGAGGGTGGGGAGGGTCTGATGGGGGTCTGATCTGAGGCTTGGGAGGGTCTGATCTGAGGCTGGGGGTGTCTGATCTGAGGCTGGGGTTTGATAGGGGTCTGATCTGAGACTAGGGGGGCTGATCTGAGGCTGGGGAGGGTCTGATGGGGGCTGATCTGAGGCTAGGGAGGGTATTATGAAGGTCTGATCTGAGGCTGGGGGGTCTTATAGGGGCTGATCTGACCCTGGGGGGTCTGATGGGGGCTGATCTGAGGCTGGGCGTCTGATCCGGGTCTGGTCTGAGGCTGGGGGTCTGATGGGAGTCTGATCTGAAGCTAGGAAGGGTCTGATTGGGGTCTAATCTGAGGCTTAGAGGTCTGATGGGAGTCTGATCTGAGGCTGATGTAGGCCTGGGGGGTCTGATAGGAGGCTGATTTCAGGCTGATGGAGGTGGGGGCAGATATTTTGCTGAGAAAGGGACAAAGGCAGGGACAGTTGCGAAGAAAGAGGCAGGGAGAGTGAAAGCTGGGTGAACCCCTCTCTGGACCCCCTGGGTTTAGCTTCCTGCCATTAATGTCAAATAAGTAACATTCAAAACTTAAAAATTAGACTGCTATGTGTGGTCAATATGGCGCCTGTATTGTATGTAATATACTGTATATATATAGTGCAGGCGCTATTTTGTGCTGCAAAAATACAGCCCTCTAGATTATTTTAATTGAAGTGCAATTTCTGTAACTTATCCCTAAGTCAATTATATGTTTGACCAAATACAGCAGTAAAAAAATTTTATTGAGAATTTTGTATGGCCCCCGAATGATGTTACAAATATCCAAATGGCCCTTGGCAGCAAAATGGTTCCCCACCGCTGCTCTAAAACATTAGATGTGAGGACCTGCAGGTGAGCTGACCCTACCAATCATATGTGAAGCCCTGCAGGGGAGCTGACCCTACAAATCATTATGAGCGAGGGCTGCCTAAAACACATGTTGATATGATGGATGATGAGAAGAAGGACTAGAAAAGGAAGATTGAACCATATAACCTTTTTTGTGGTGGCAGAGGTGCATGTGAATACAGTGTATTCAGAACATTAAAAACACCACATTTAGGCCTCATGCACACGACCGTTTTTCTTGCGGTCCGCAAAAACGGGTTCCGTTTTTCCGTGATCCGTGACCGTTTTTTCTTCCGTGGGTCTTCCTTGATTTTTGGAGGATCCACGGACATGAAAAAAAAGTCGTTTTGGTGTCTGCCTGGCCGTGCAGAGCCAAACGGATCCGTCCTGAATTACAATGCAAGTCAATGGGGACGGATCCGTTTGACGTTGACACAATATGGTGCAATTGCAAACGGATCTGTCCCCCATTGACTTTCAATGTAAAGTCAGGAGTTAATATACCATAGGATCGGAGTTTTCTCCAATCAGATGGTATATTTTTACTTAAAGCGTCCCCATCACCATGGGAACGCCTCTATGTTAGAATATACCATCGGATTTGAGTTACATCGTGAAATCAGATCCGACAGTATATTCTAACACAGAGGCGTTCCCATAGTGATGGGGACGCTTCTAGTTAGAATATACTACAAACTGTGTACATGACTGCACACTGGCCACCAATGATATTACAATAGAGGGAGGGGGGCGGGGGGAGGCCGCACACTGGCCACCAATGATATTACAATAGAGGGAGGGGGGCCGGGGGGGCCCCACTGGCCACCAATGAAATTAAAACTGGGGAGGGAGGGGGGTCTGCCCCCTGCTGCCTGGCAGCCCCTGATCTCTTATAGGGGGCTATGATATGCACAATTAACCCCTCAGGTGCAGCACCTGAGGGGTTAATTGTGCAGATCACAGCCCCCTGTAAGAGATCGGGTGCTGCCAGGCAGCAGGGGGCAGTCATGTACACAGTTCGTAGTATATTGTAACTTGTAGCGTCCACATCACTATGGGAACGCCTCTGTGTTAGAATATACTGTCGGTTCTGAGTTTTCACGAAAACTCAGCTCAGAAAAACCTTTTATGCAGACGGATCTTCGGATCCGTCTGTATGAAAGTAACCTACGGCCACGGATCACGGACGCGGATGCCAATCTTGTGTGCATCCGTGTTCTTTCACGGACCTATTGACTTGAATGGGTCCGTGAACCGTTGTCCGTCAAAAAAATTGGACAGGTCATATTTTTTTGATGGACAGGAAACACGGATCACGGATGCGGCTGCAAAACGGTGCATTCTCCGATTTTTCCACGGACCCATTGAAAGTCAATGGGTCCGCGAAAAAAAAAACGGAAAACGGCACAACGGCCACGGATGCACACAACGGTCGTGTGCATGAGGCCTTACATTGCCTTTATGTTCAGCCACTTTCATCTGGTGGAGTAGAGAAGTCAGAGGAAATCCACGCCTTGTTCATTTTTATAAAAGTGTCCTGTCAGCATTTTAAGTTGACAGACGGATGCGCTTATCAGTTATTATGCCCCCAGCAGCACTAAATACCTGCTCTGACAAAACGCTGGCGGCAGTGCAGGCCAGCACCTCTGAGGTGTAGAGTGCCAGTTTGTGTCACGTGTCCAGCTTGGACACCCAATAGTTGTAAGGCACAGAGGGATCACTGAGGATGCTGGCACGGTCTGCTATGAATTCCTTCACCATCTTCCAAAAAAATTCCACACTTGTGACACTAGGCGTGCATCGGGTTGAGGGTGCTGGCGGGGTGTCATAAAACTGTCCTAGGTCTTGGAGAGTGTTGTCCTGCCTCTGTTGGAACTGCTGTGTTTTTCCCATAATCTACCCTGCTTGGTTGGCCAAGGAACTACGTACTCTGCCGCCAGCGTTGTCAAGTTCAAAGTTTTGCGCAATTACATTTTGTTCTATTATTATTATTGTTTTTGTTTGTATTATTGTTATTATTTATTGTATTGTTTTTATGGTTTATGGTTGAAAAAAGTATTGTTGTTATGGTTGAAAAAATTATTGTTTTTATGGTATAGGGTTTAAAAACATGTTATGGTTATTTGGTTATTTTGAAGTTAATTAACAGGCCATCCCATTAGTTTACCTCCACACTCGTGTGTTATGTTTTTATTTATGTTAGTGTATACATTTGGAATGTTTGTTGTGCGTGGGACATATAAGCTGTATGATTGACATGTGTGTGAGCTGAAAAGCTGCCAACAAGTTACGGCCATTATCAGACACAACAAACAACCATGCCTGGTTGTAGGTTGAGTGGCGAGTGTAGGTTGAGTGCCTGGTCCCTTATACCCTATCACAGCTCTGCGGCAGTGTTCTGTTTTTCACCTAAGCAAAATAATTTCAGCACGGCCTGTTGCCGCCTCCCCACTGCCGTGATACACTGCTTACAGCTACTGACTGATTGCTGGCTGGGGCTGAAAGATGATAATTCCGAGGTGGAAATGGAGTAGGAGTAGGAGAAGGGGGTTCGCTTAAGCTAATGTAGGTGGTGGTGGTGGTGAAAATCCTGATGGGAAGTGGGCCCGCAATCCTTGCCGTTGGTAGCACCTGTGCCATCCCAGGGTACGACTTGTTCCAGGCCTCCACAAGGTTCACCTAGTGTGCAGCCACGGACATGTAGCATCCGTGGCCAAAAGCACTTGTCCATGTGTCAGTTGTTAAGTGGACCTTCATAATAACTCCGTTGATCAGGGCACGGGTGATGTTACGGGAGACAATTGATGGTGTAATGCGGGGCTGGCACACCAAGATAAATAGTGGCGGCTGGAGACTGAGTAACGATGGAAGGCTGCCGCCATGAGGCTGAGGAAAGCCTCAATGTCCACATGCCTAAATGGCAACATTTCCTGGACCACCTATTTTTAAAGGTGTGCATTAAGTGCTATGGCCTGTGGGTGGGTGGCTGGGTATTTGCGCTTTTGTTCAAAGCCCTGGGTTAAGGACAACTGTACGCGGGCCTATTTGGTGTGGCTCGCCTTCTCCCTTTTGCCATCCCACAGCCTCTTCCAGCCTGTTGCGGTGCTGTGGATCCCTCCCCCTCTGTACTGCTGTTCTAGCTTGGCTTGCCACCTACCCAGGTTGGGTCAGTGATGTCATCGTCCAGCAACCCCTCTTCCACTTCATCACTCGGGTCATCCTCCTGACTTGTGTTGTTGACCAAACAAGACCCTTACTTATTGACAACTGTGTCTCGCCCGCATCATCCACCTCATTAAACACTAATTGCCATTTCCCACCCTCATCTTCTTCTGACTGTGGATGCTGAGGAGTTTGGGAATCACTGCACAAGATCTCCTCATGTCCCTCTTCAGGGAGGGTCAGCTCACCTGCAGGACCAAACCTAAAATCTTTCACTGGGTCAGCGCACCTGCAGGCCCGCAACTCAATGTGAATGAGGCCCTCCTTTATGTGATATACAGGTTGTATAGGAGGGCCTCTTCCTTGTAATTTTTTGCTGCAATTACACTTCATATACAACTAAATCTACAGGAAATAATGTTTTTTTTTTCAATTTTTCATCAAATTTTTTATTTTTTTTCAAATGTAGGTGTAAAAAATTACTTACATTGTGGGCCTGGTAATCAGTCTAAGGCCTTTTAGGCAGCATCAGCAGCAGCATGGTGATGAAAATGAGTGGCAAGGTGACATACTGTGGAGATGGCAGGATGAGGAGGACACATAGTGGCACAATGACTGAGTCTGGATGAAAGACTAAGGCCACAGATTGATTATAAAGATACAGATGGCAAAGGCATCTTTAGAGCTATATGATGGGCACCTGCAGAATAATGCAGCCATCAAAATGAAGTTGGGTTTGTCGGTTCCACCGCAGCTCACCAGCAGGACCGAAAATCAAATCTTAAAAAGGGTCAGCTCACCTGCAGGCCCAAATCCAAAATCTTTTACAGGGTCAGCTCACGTGCAGGCCCAAACCTAAAATCTTTTACAGGGTCAGCTCAACAGCAGGCCCGCAACTCATGCTGCCTTGCTTTGAAATGGTAGCCGTATTCATTTCTCAGGCGCCCTCTTCGAAATCGAACAATGATTCACCTTCTCCGGTGGTCACCATGTTAGGCACATAAAAGAACATCGAAAGTTGATAGGGAAGATATCAAAATGGATCATGGACGTTCAATCAGGCAGAAGTTATCTAGAGTCAACAAAGCGGCAGCAGGGCCTCTCCTGTATAACGTTTCCTCATCCAAAATACTGCAGTGACATTCCCTGTAATTTTTTTATTGCTAATTCCAATAACAGCGCATCTTAAAGGGAACCTGTCACCTGGATTTTGGGTATAGAGCTGAGGACATAGGTTGCTAGATCGCCACTAGCACATCCGCAATACCCAGTCCCCATAGCTCTGTGTGCTTTTATTGTGTCAAAAAAAACGATTTGATACATATGCAAATTAACCTGAGATTAGTCCTGTCTCTGAGATGAATCAGGGACAGGACTCATCTCAGGTTAATTTGCATACGTATCAAATCGTTTTTTTACACAATAAAAGCACACAGAGCTATGGGGACTGGGTATTGCGAATGTGCTAGCGGCCATCTAGCAACCCATGTTCTCAACTCTATACACATAATCCCGGTGACAGGTTACTTTTAAGAGTCCTGTATTGTTATTTATCATCAATACCTCCCCGAGTCAGGAGAAATTTGCGCGCCCCCCGCTTGCCTTCCTTGGATATGGTAGCCGTTTCTCAGGCTCCCTCTCCGGAATCAAACACTGATTCCCCGTTACCCATAGTTTACAATTGTTTTAAGCTGACTATTACATGGACAGTTGATAGGCCAGACATCCGAATGGATGGTCGCCGTCACGGGGATGTGCCATCGATCCCAGGTTAACGTTTTAGATGGTCAGATCAGCAGGCCATTGCGCCTAATGCTTTTGAGGGTCACCAGCAGGCCATCAATGATAATTTTTCAAGGCTGTGTATGATGCCCTCCTTTATGTGTAATAAAGGGTGTATTGGAGTGCCGGTTCATTCAAATTTTCGGCAGCCCTTTCACTTAGTGCATAGGCTTTATGAGTGTAGGAGTCCCACTAAATGAACAATTGTACCACAATGTGAATGATGTCCTCCTTTATGTGATATTCAGGCTGTTTCGGAGTGCCTCTTGCTTATAATATTTTGAAGCACTTGCACTTTATATACAATTTAATATACAGGAAAGAATGTTTCCTAACAATTTTTACTGTAACATAGATTTTTTTTTTGTGCGGTTTTGTGCGTATTTTGGTCAGTCTGTAAAAGTGGGGTACAACGAGGACAAAATGGTTCCCCGCAGCGACCTGGGAGTCCAAGATGCATCCAGACATCTTCCCCATGCTGTTCCCGATCCATTTCGGTGGTGTTTCTGTCACTTTCTGACATTTTCCAATGGACCAGGCACCCTCTCCTCTTCAGAGCAGGGGGTGCCCGGTTGTCTCCCATTGACTTCCATTATACTCGGGTGCTCGGCCGAGCACACGAATATCGCGATGTGTTCGGGCCGAACACCCGAATACTTTGGTGCTCGCTCACCACTACATAAAGCCCCATGTATCAATGAAAAAAAGATGCAAAATAGTTTTAAATAACCAAAAAGAAAAAAAGTTATCCCTTTCGATACAGCGTGCACCAGAAAAAAAAATTATTTGGTCAGGAAATGGAGTTAAAGGGAACCAGTCACCATGAAAATGCAATGTAAGCTACAGGCAGCATGTGATACAGCAGGGGTTGCTGAGCAGATTGATATATAGTGTTATAGGAAAAGATTCAGTATAACTTGTATTTCATTGATGTAAATTCCTCTTCATTCTGGGCTTTGAAGTCCAGGAGGCGGTCCTATCAGTGACTGACAGCTCTCTCTGTATACACAGTCATAGAGGGAGGACTGTCAGTGATAGGACCACCTTGACTTCAAAGCCCAAAATATGCAGGAATTTAAATGAATAAGTTCCAAGTTATACTGAATCTTTTCCTATAAAACTACTGTACTTTTTGTACTATAAATTGCAAAAGTGGGGGAAAAGTAGCAGTGTAGTATGGTCCGAATGCTAATGACCGCTTCCATTATGGAAGCATTCATCAGTCTATGGAAAACAGGGGTAAGTGAGGGCAGCGCTGAGCTGGCAGTACTCACCTTCCCTCGTCGTCTTCCAGGTCCCGCTGTGCACTGTGGCCAGACTGCATACAGTTGTGCAACGTCAGGTCACAGTGTGGAGTGGGATTACAAATAATACCTCAAAATATTACTATACATAATACTCATTAATTAATACATCATTTATTCAATAATACGTATAATTATGTATAATAGACAAATAACCCCAAGGAATCCGTCTGCGTGAGTGTAATAAATATGGAGTAAGGGGTCATTAATAAATGACAATAGTGTATACTGTTATATAGACCTATATATATATACACAGTCCGGATAGGTTGGGAGTCAGTAACAAACACGCATATACAGTAGTAATGCAATGTAAATATACTACTCATAGAACAAAAATACAATATTAAACAACTAGGCCATAAAAAGACATAAAGAATCATAAATATATTTGTATACCCATAATGGCGATGGTCCAATCTACCCTGTATAGCAAAACCCCCGACACACGTTTTGCCACAAGATTAGCTTTGACAGTGCAGTGTGGGCCAGAACAAGAGCAGGGAGCAGTGAGTGAGAAGCAGTGCCATCCGGAGCAAGCGAGGAATGTTTTCTGAATTCTGGGGGCTCACACCCATCTAATACATTATATGTACACGGAGAGTTATCCCTGTGTTATCTGTAGTGTTACATAGGACTGCAGGTGACATCTACTACATTATCTGCACTCAGAGACTTGTCACTGTGTTATCTGCGGTGTTACATAGGACTGCAGGGAACATCTATTACATTATCTGTACTCAGAGAGGTTTCACTGTGTTATCTGTGGTGTTACATAGGACTGCAAGTGACATCTACTACATTATCTGTACTCAGAGAGTTATTACTGTTATTTGTGGTGTTACATAGGACTGCAGGTGACATCTACTACATGATCTGCACCCAGAGAGGTATCACTATGTTATCTGTGGTGTTACATAGGACTGCAGGTGACATCTACTACATTATCTGTACTCAGAGAGTTATTACTGTTATCTGTGGTGTTACATAGGACTGCAGGCGACATCTACTACATTATCTGTACTCATAGAGTTATCACTTTGTTATCCGAGGTGTTACATAGGACTGCAGGTGACATCTACTACATTATCTGTACACAGAGAGTTATTACTGTTATCTTTGGTGTTACATAGGACTGCAGGTAACATCTACCACATTATCTGTACTTAGAGAGTTATCACTGTGTTATCTGAGGTGTTACATAGGACTGTAGGTGACATCTACTACATTATCTGTGCTCAGAGAGTTATTACTGTTATCTGTGGTGTTACATAGGACTGCAGGTGACATCTACCACATTATCTGTGCACGGACAGTTATCACTGTTATCTGTGGTGTGACATAGGACTGAAAATCTACTGCATTTTCTGTTAAAAGGGGCGTGCCCACAGGCTGGGTGGGGGCGTCATTTTTGGCTTGCCCCGGGTGCAGGCAACCCACGCTACACCACTGCTCCTAATAGCTCTATATGTCCCTGTCAAGGGATAGATACCACCACACAAAGAGAGACCTACTGTATTTCTGTCCAGTATTAATTGTCAGTGGTCAAGATATACACTCACCTAAAGAATTATTAGGAACACCTGTTCTATTTCTCATTAATGCAATTATGTAGTCAACCAATCACATGGCAGTTGCTTCAATGCATTTAGGGGTGTGGTCCTGGTCAAGACAATCTCCTGAACTCCAAACTGAATGTCAGAATGGGAAAGAAAGGTGATTTAAGCAATTTTGAGCGTGGCATGGTTGTTGGTGCCAGACGGGCCGGTCTGAGTATTTCACAATCTGCTCAGTTACTGGGATTTTCACGCACAACCATTTCTAGGGTTTACAAAGAATGGTGTGAAAAGGGAAAAACATCCAGTATGCGGCAGTCCTGTGGGCAAAAATGCCTTGTGGATGCTACTCGTTACAACCGAGGTATGCAGCAAAGCATTTGTGAAGCCACAACACGCACAACTTTGAGGCGAATGGGCTACAACAGCAGAAGACCCCACCGGGTACCACTCATCTCCACTACAAATAGGAAAAAGAGGCTACAATTTGCACGAGCTCACCAAAATTGGACTGTTGAAGACTGGAAAAATGTTGCCTGGTCTGATGAGTCCGATTTCTGTTGAGACATTCAAATGGTAGAGTCCGAATTTGGCGTAAACAGAATGAGAACATGTATCCATCCTCTGATGGCTACTTCCAGCAGGATAATGCACCATGTCACAAAGCTCGAATCATTTCAAATTGGTTTCTTGAACATGACAATGAGTTCACTGTACTAAAATGGCCCCCACAGTCACCAGATCTCAACCCAATAGAGCATCTTTGGGATGTGGTGGAACGGGAGCTTCGTGCCCTGGATGTGCATCCCTCAAATCTCCATCAACTGCAAGATGCTATCCTATCAATATGGGCCAACATTTCTAAAGAATGCTATCAGCACCTTGTTGAATCAATGCCACGTAGAATTACGGCAGTTCTGAAGGCAAAAGGGGGTCCAACACCGTATTAGTATGGTGTTCCTAATAATTCTTTAGTGTATATAAAAAACAAAAAAATAAATCAATGGTAATCTCACACATATTTTATATGCACCTAAATCTCCAACAGCATAAAGGTATTATGGTTACCAATAGAGAATTAGAGCACACACAATTAGTGTTGGGCAAGCATGCTCGGCCGAACACTAATTTTACTCGCTTGTGCTGGAGCGCGATGCTCGAGTCTCCTCCCAGCCCGTTTGTTGCCTGCTACGCAGCCAATAAACGTGCAGGTAAGTACTGCCATTCACTGCAATGCCATAGCCATGTTGGCTACTGGCATTACAGTAATTGGCTGGCCGGATATAGCACCTGATGACACGTGTTCGGCTCACTCTTAGTCAGGGACAGCTGTGCTGAAGAAGGGACAGATAGTGTAGGGAGTGAAATACTAATATTTTTATTGAAAAAACTTGTTAGAAACCCAAAAGTCCTTTTAAGGACTATAGTTGTATCTGGCAGCAATATATATTTTTAGTGCAACCTGCGCTAAATAGCTTGCAATTGTTTGGCCTCTGCAGACAGCGACATTATCTGCGCTACATATCTGTCTAACGTGTGCGCAGCCTAAAAATATCTGTGACATCCAGTGTACTTTTTCCGTAGACGGTGTCCGCTGCGGACAGTTACATTACCTGCGCTACATCTCCTGTATAACGTTTGCATATCCGAAATATCAGTGATATTTAGTGTAATTTGTTTCGCCGCTGATGACAGCGACATTACCTGCGCTACATCTTCTGTATAACGTTTGTCTATCAGTGACATTAATTCAGTGTAATTTTTTATTAGTCGGTGGTGACAGCGACATTACTTGCGCTATACCTCTGGTATAACATTTGTGCAACCTAATTATCACTGACATTCTTTCAGTGTAATTTTTTATTATCCGCTGGTGACAGCGACATTACTTGCGCTATACCTCCTGTATAACATTTGCGCATCCTAAATATCAGTGACATTCATTCAGTGTAATTTTTTATTAATCGGTGGTAACAACGACATTATTTGCGCTATACCTTCTGTATAACGTTTGCGCATCCTAAAAAAATTATCTGTGACATTCAGTGTACTTTTTTTTTATAGACGCTGCGGACAGTGACATTATCTGTGCTACATCTCCTGTTTAACGTGTGCGCATCCTCAAAATATCTGTGATATTCTGTGTACTTTATTTGTGCATACACTTACAAAACCTGCGCTACTGTACGTGTGACATACTTGCAAGCATATATACCATTTAATATGTGCAAAGCGAGCAGTAAGGGACGGGGAAGTGGCTGTGCTGCTGATGGTGCACGCAGAGGCCGTGGCCCTGGGAGCGGTGAAACTGTGCCTGCTGCCAGAGCACAAGAAACACACTCATCCACGATACCTAGCTTCATGTCCCAGTTTGCAGGGTGGTGCAGGACACCACTCTCGAAGTCAAATCCAGTGCGACCAGGTGCTCGGTTGGATTGCAGCAGATAATGCTTGGCAAACAAGTGATCCCACACTTGGATATTCAGAGGAGCTCTTTTCATAGCCATTCCTTGAGTTGGGGCCCTCGACAAGCCCACTTGAAGAGGGACTTGAGGAGATATTGTGCCCTGATTCCCAAACTCTTGAGCATCCACAGTCACAAGAAGATAACGGTGGGGGACAGCAATTAGTGTTTCACGAGGTGGATGATGATGATGAGACACAGTTGCCAATAAGTAAACGGCAATTAGTGTCTCAAGAGGTTGATGATGAGGATGAGACACAGTTGTCAATAAGTGAGGTTCTTGTTAGGTCAACAAGTCAGGAGGATGACCAGATGTCACTGCATGCCCTGTGAGAGGTCTGAGAAGATCAGATAGACTTGCAGCACGTGAGTCTATCTAAAAGGTCTTTCTGTTTTTCCTTGCTGTCTGTTGTTGTGGGCAGGATCTTACCTCTCCACAGGTTCTGCTCATTTGCTGTTTAGTGCCTCTATTTAAGCCCGCCTCTCACTGCAGACCTTGCGGTTATTTCCTTCTGGAGTTCTAAGATGGTTGTTAGATGTTCTCCTGCTTCTTACTCATCTCAAGCTAAGGCTGAGTTCACATCGGCGTTCAGCCTTTCCGTTCTCCTGCTCTGTTATAGGAGCAGGAGAACGGAAAGGATGGATTATGCACATAACTGAGCCGAACGGAGCCCACAGACCCCATAGACTATAATGGGGTCTGTTAGGTTTACGCTCAGAAGATGATTTTGGAGCGGAGACAAAAGTCCTGCATGCACAACTTTTGTCTCCGCTCCAAAATCATCTTCTGAGCGTAAACCTAACAGACCCCATTATAGTCAATGGGGCCCATGGACTCCGTTCGGCTCAGTTATATGTGGAATCTGTCCTTTCCGTTCTCCTGCTCCTATGGAAAGGCTGAACGCTGATGTGAACTCAGCCTAAGTGCTCCTGTTTCTACTTTGTGTGTGTGTTGTGTCCGGGTCTCAGGGAGACACTGGTCCCTTCACGGTGGAAGGTCCCGGCAATCTCATCCCCGCTCCCTAATTTAGGGTTTGTGACAGTTTCAGCAGGTCTTAGGTTCTGGTGTATGAGTTCTTCCACCATTAGGATTAGCTCATACTGTCAGCAGTCAGGGAGAGGCTCAGGGATAACTAGGAGGTTACCATTCCCCTCCTCACTAGCTTTGGGGCCTAGTCTGTGTTACTGTTGTAGTTTGTTTATTTGGTGTTCTTCCTTTACCCACTTACTGTGACACCAGAGTGAGGAAGTGGAAGAGGCGGTGGTGTCACGGTCCCTCCTGTGAGAGAGGTGAGAAGATCGGATAGACTTGCTGCACGTGAGGCTATCTGACAGGTCTCTCTAGTTTCCTTTATGTATGTTGTTGTTTGGCAGGATTTCACCTCTCCTCAGGCCGCTCGTTTTCAGTGATGAGGCTCTATTTGGGTCCGCCTCACACTGCTGACTATGCGGTTGATATTTTCTGCTTGGAGTTGCTAGTGCTGGTTTGTCTTGGAATGCAGAATTGTGCTTTCTTGTGTAATATAACCAAAGAGGTGAATATGACGTCACACTACATTGTATGTACAGCACAGTATGACCCCTGCTGTAGGATAGGTACCTATTCTATGTATTGCTGTATTGCTGCAGGCCTGACACCGACTGTCCCAATGGTCTGAGCCCCTAATAACCACAGCTCACTGTCTCCATACATAAGGGAAGCCTACAAGTAGCCAGGTTTTAATGGATTTACACCTATCGCAAGAACTAATATTCTGGGACTTGTAGTTCCCCAGAAGCAGTACAGGAAAGGCGGGGGGCTCTGGTTTTCTGCGACCCCCGTATCTACATCAGTGCTGGAAATGCTCCATTCACATGTCCTACGGCAATGGCTAAATACTATACTTGGCAAGGACCTACTGACGTCACAACATCACGTGGCACTCCCAGATCACGTGGATCAGAAACAGGAGAGTAACGTGCTTTTTCACATGGATCATGGAGTTCGCGAGTGTCAGCAGCGCGGGAGAAGTATGCGGAACCTACTCATGTAGTAACTTATTTTGAACTGAGATGTGGGGGGGACTGTACACTGAGATGTGGGAGGGACTGTACACTGAGGTGTGGGGGGACTGTACGCTGAGGTGTGGGGGGGAATGTACGCTGAGGTATGGGGGGGACTGTACACTGAGGTATGGGGGGGACTGTACACTGAGATGTGGGAGGACTGTACATTGAGGTATGGGGGGACTGTACACTGAGATGTGGGGGGACTGTACATTGAGGTATGGGGGGGACTGTACACTGAGATGTGGGGGGACTGTACACTGAGGTATGGGGGGACTGTACACTGAGGTATGGGGGGACTGTACACTGAGGTATGGGGGGACTGTACACTGAGATGTGGGGGGACTGTACACTGAGGTATGGGGGGGACTGTACACTGAGATGTGGGGGGACTGTACATTTAGGTATGGGGGGGACTGTACACTGAGGTATGGGGACTGTACACTGAGGTATGGGGGACTGTACACTGAGGTATGGGGGGGACTGTACACTGAGATGTGGGGGGACTGTACATTGAGGTATGAGGGGAACTGTACACTGAGATGTGGGGGGACTGTACATTGAGGTATGGGGGGGACTGTACACTGAGATGTGGGGGGACTGTACACTGAGGTATGGGGGGACTGTACACTGAGGTATGGGGGGACTGTACACTGAGGTATGGGGGGACTGTACACTGAGGTATGTGGGACTGTACACTAAGGTATGGGGGGACTGTACACTGAGATGTGGGGGGACTGTACACTGAGGTATGGGGGGACTGTACACGGAGATGTGGGGGGAATGTACACTGAGGTGTGGGGGGGACTGTACACTAAGATGTGGGGGAGACTGTACACTAAGATGTGGGGGGGACTGTACACTAAGATGTAGGGGGGACTGTGCACTAAGATGTGGGGGGACTGTACACTGAGGTGTGGGGGGACTGTACACTGAGATGTGGGAGGACTGTACACTGAGATGTGGGGGGACTGTACACTGAGATGTGGGGGGACTGTACACTGAGGTATGGGGGGACTGTACACTGAGATGTGGGGGGAATGTACACTGAGTTGTGGGGGGGACTGTACACTAAGATGTGGGGGGACTGTACACTAAGATGTGGGGGGACTGTACACTAAGATGTGGGGGGGGACTGTACACTAAGATGTGGGGGGACTGTACACTGAGGTGTGGGGGGGGGGACCATCTCACTGTGAACTGGCTATATACTATTTTAGTTACATGTCCTACCTCAGGAGATGCGAGTTCATAGTGAGCAAAAGGACCTTTCATGATGTCAGGAGCACGTGATCAGTCACATGAGTGGGTGGAGTCAGGCTTTGGGCTGTGCTGGAGACTGTGTTGCTGCTCACATTTGGTCACACAGGGGGCGGTGTTTGGTGATGGACAGGCCAGGCCCCCAATTGGAGCTGCACTGTATGTGAAGGGGCCTGGCCTGAAAAACTATTAGATAATTAGGAAACTTTGTGCCTCACTCTGCTGGGCGCCGGGCCACTTGTGAGCCCGGGCCCCAAAGCCGCTGCTTCCCCTGTAGTTACGCCACTGGGCGGGACACACTAAACAGGCCCGCAACTGTTCCCCAGAGCACCCCCTTGCGGCAATCTCCCTTGCCAAGGGGTAAGTGTTCCGCAGTCTGGCGCTTTTTTGAGGAAAGTGCGGACGATGAAAGAATTGTCATTTTCAACCTATGCCATACCAAAATGAGCAGGGGAGTGAACACTAGCAACCTCACCACCACCAGCATGATCCGCCACATGGCATCAAAGCACCCTAATAGGTGGGCCGAATGCCTGGGTTCACAATCAGTGTCTGCGGGTCACACCACTGCCTCCTCTTCCCCTGTGTTACGTGCTAGCCAATCCCCTCATCCAAGATGTAGGCCCGGATGCGTCACGCCCTGCACCTGGACCTTCGCACCAGCAGGCCCTCACCCATAATGTTTTAGAGGGTCACCAGCAGGCCCTCGCCCATAATGTTTTTGAGGGTCACCAGCAGGCCCTCGCCCATAATGTTTTTGAGGGTCACCAGCAGGCCCTTGTTCTTAATGTTTTAGAGGGTCACCAGCAGACCCTCGCCCCTAATGTTTTAGATGGTCAGATCAGCAGCAGGCCCTCGCCCCTAATGTTTTAGAAGGTCAGATCAGCAGCAGGCACTCGCCCCTAATGTTTTAGATGGTCAGATCAGCAGCAGGCACTTGCCCCTAATATTTTAGAGGGTCAGTTTAGCAGCAGGCCCACGCCCATAATGTTTTAGATGGTCAGATCAGCAAGCCCTTGCTCCAAATGTTTTTGAGGGTTAACAGCAGGCCATCAATCATAATTTTTCAAGGGTGTGTATGATGCCCTCCTTTATGTGTAATAAAGGGTGTATTGGAGTGCCGGTTCCTTGTCATTTTTGGCAGCCCTTTCACTTAGTGCATAGGCCTCATGAGTGTAGGAGTCCCACTACCTGAACAATTGTACCACAAGGTGAATGAGACTCTCCTTTATGTGATATACAGGTTGTTTCGGAGTGCCTCTTCCTTGTAATTTTTGGCAGCACTTGCACTTTATATAAGTAAATATACAGAAAAGAATGTTTCTCGGACAACATCGTTCCCGGCAGCGACCTGGGAGTCCAAGATGCATCCAGACATCCTCCCCATGCTGTTCCCGAACCAATTTAATGGTGTTTCCATCAATTTCTTACCTTTTCATGTGAACCAGACCCCCCCCCCTTTAGAGCAGGGGGTGCCTGGTTTAATGCTCGGGTTCTCCCATTGACTTTTAGTGTGCTCGGTAGAGCACCCGAGTATCCCGAGGTGTTCTACTCGAGCACCCAAGCACTTTGGTGCTCGACCAACACTAGACACAATATTTCCCAGATAATAAACTTTATCCTGATGCGTTTCACTGATCCATTTAATAGAATCAGTTCATCAGGGGACCACATTAATATAGATTGCCTCAGGCTAAAAAAATAAAACTGGGGGAAGGATATAATGTGTGAACATGTTTGAATCAATAATGCCCATAAATGATTATATCAGATTTTGGCCCAACAAACCAAAAAGATATCAGATATCAAAATAGTGATGAAAATTGCATACAGACCAGCTATTGATCAGAAAAGCATATCTGTATAATATACAGAGGGAGAAAAATATATATTTGTACTTTCCTTGTAGTATACAGTTGCAAGAAAAAGTATGTGAACCCAAAGCATAGAAGTAAATCAACAACAGAATGGCTTAAACAGAAGAAAATACGCCTTCCGGAGTGGCTCAGTCAGAGTCCTGACCTCAACCTGATTGAGATGCTGTGGCATGACCTCAAGAAAGCGATTCACACCAGGCATCCCAAGAATATTGCTGAACTGAAACAGTTCTATAAAGAGGAATAGTCAAGAATTACTCCTGACCGTTGTGCATGTCTGATCTGCAACTACAGGAAACGTTTGGTTGAAGTTATTGCTGCCAAAGGGGGTTCAACCAGTTATTAAATCCAAGGGTTCACATACTTTTTCCACCTGCACTGTGAATGTTTACATGGTGTGTTCAATAAAAACATGGTAACATGTAATTCTTTGTGTGTTATCAGTTTAAGCAGACTGTGATTGTCTATTGTTGTGACTTAGATGAAGATCAGATCACATTTTATGACCAATTTGTGCAGAAATCCATATCATTCCAAAGGGTTCACATACTTTTTCTTGCAACTGTATATTGCCAGGTCCAGACTTAAACTGGGTCCAGTAATGGTTGCAGATTAGAATATCAGCATTGGTGGTGCAGTGGTTGCCATCTTGATAGAGAGTATGGTATCTGTCCATGGACAGTACACTAGTGACTGACTTGGATTTCTGATGTCCTTATTGATCAGGACATCAGGCGCTGCCTACATTACTGTGTGCATACTGCTTGTGGCTCTGATATTAGCTGTGATGTGCTGTTGTATCTCATGTCCATTTAGATAATACATTTCAAAGGAATTAGATGTTCATTAATTATCTGGCTTTAAGTCAATTAAATTTGGGTAATGGATAATAAAATAAGAATTAAGCAGTTTACAGACCACATCATGTCTTAAATAGATTACGCTACAAGAAAATTTAGACTAGCACATTCATGGTCACAGGTGCATATCCATAAAGCAAGCATACAGAAAACTAATAAAAGCATGGCTGCACAACATTTCACATGCAAACAATAGAACTGAGAAATGGGGATCATTCTAAATTAAAGTGGTGTTATGCCTACTATAAATGAAAAAATAGAAGCTCTTTGCGCATATTTTTGATCAAATGTGTGTCGGGCCCATCTACCAGGCTTCAAGGTGGCTTCCACAGATGGGTCCCTAACACTAAAAGAACTGCCTCTCTTGGACTTAAATAGATTACGATCATTTTATTGTAGAAACAAATGACTCTTTACCTAAGCTCACGCCAAAGCTGTCATGATAACCATGATATGAATTTCTCTTCTGCAGAGAAGGACATAACAGGTGCATAGAGGAAAGGAAACAATGTCCTGGATGACACATTATACACTGAACAAAAATATAAACGCATCACTTTGCTCCTATTTTGCATGAGCTGAACTCAAAGATCTGAAACATTTCTACATACACAAAAGACTCATTACTCTCAAATATTGTTCACAAATCTGTCTAAATCTGTGCTATTGAGCACTTCTCCTTTGCCGAGATAATCCATCCCACCTCACAGGTGTGGCATATCAAGACAGGTGTGGCATATCAAGGTGCTGATTAGACAGCATGAATATTGCACATGTGTGCCTTTGACTGCCCACAATAAAAAGCCACTCTTAAATGTGCAGTTTGATCACACAGCACAATGCCACAGATGTCGCAACGTTTGAGGGAGCGTCCAATTGGCATGCTGACTGCAGGAATGTCTACCAGAGCTGTTGCCCGTGCAATTAATGTTCATTTCTCTATCATAAGCCATCTTCAAAGGTGTTTCAGAGAATTTGGCAGTACATGCAACCGGCCTCACAACCGCAGACCACGTGTAACCACACCAGCCCAGGACCTCCACATCCAGCATGTTCATCTCCATGATCGTCTGAGACCAGCCACCCGGACAGCTGCAGCAACATTTGGTTTGCATAACCAAAGAATTTCTGCACAAAATGTCAGAAACCATCTCAGGGAAGCTCATCTGCATGCTCGTCGTCCTCATTGGGGCCTGGACCTGACTGCAGTTCGTCGTCGTAACAGACTTGAGTGGGCAAATGCTCACATTCGATGGCGTCTGGCACGTTGGAGAGGCGTTCTGTTCACGGATGAGTCCCGGTTTTCACTGTTCAGGGCTGATGGCAGACAGCGTGTGTGGCAATGTGTGGGTGAGCGGTTTGCTGACGTCAACGTTGTGCATTGAGTGGCATGAGGAGCAGACAGGTCGTAGATTAATCTTTTTTTATTTGAGGATTTCTTGGCAACCAAGCCTATGGGGCTGACCCGGTACACAAGGAAAGGAGATTCGGCAAATGGACCAATCATGAAGCCTTTCTGCAACTCAGCCTCCAACAACTCGTCCACCGCCACGGGGTCCGCAAGAGATGAGAGAAGGTTGGGGCATTCATGAGTGACCTGCGGAAGGGTGACTAACCCTGTATGGAAACCCTCCGAAAAACCCTGTTTGAGAAACAGGACGAAACTGGGGTCATGATGTTGTTGGAGGAGGGAGAGTAACAGGTCAATGTTGACCCCGCCTAGTCAGGAGCGTTTTGCCGTGCGTTGGGAACAGGAGGACTGAGGATGGGCCCTAAAGCAGATGGAGCAAATGTGCAAGGCTTTGCACTTATCATAACTGCAGAAACCTACATTGAAATTGTTGCATATTTGATTCTTCCCTAAGAAGGTGATGGGACGACCGAGTTTGTCCGTGAAGGGGTTGGATTTCTGTGCCCTGGAGTTGATCATTGGCCTGGCAGGGGGTCGGTTGGCGACATGGGGGCACCAATCAGAAGAATGGAGGACTGATTGGCAACCGGCACAGGCTGGGGCTTTCTGGCCGGCAAAATGCCTGCAAAAGAGCTCCATGTCCAAGACAGCCCAGTTGGTGACATGCTGGTACTGGAGGAACGCCGCTGTAGCTTTTGCGGAAAATGACCGGTGGTATTCGTAAAAGGTGGAGCCGCCGTATTTGTACCCTAACTCGGTGATCCTGTATAGGTATGTATCCAGTTCTTCCCTGCGGTGGGGATGAATGGAGCACATGATGTCACGGTACAGGCTGAAGGTCAGCATGAATTCGGGGATGGTAAGCTTCCTATTGAGGCGGACGTCTTTAGACCTCAGCACCACCGATACATCACCGCAGGCGATTGTCCGGTTTTCGACCATGTCGTGGGTGGAGATCAGAATGGCGGCTAAGTTGATGTCCTTTCCTGCCAGGATATCCCGCCTGATATTCTCTGGTACGAAGAAAGCAGGGGCGATGTCGGGAGTGCCAAGACTTGTACCTGGGGTGTTGGCCCGGGAAGTTGAAGGAACAGCTTCGGGCTCTGTGGGAGGAGGAGACGTGGAATCCTTGTTCTCGATGGCCTGGAGCCTGGAATCGATGTCTGACATTGAAGATGCTAAGTTGTTGATGGTTGCGTGGAGTTGGGTCAGGGATAGTAGAATGGTAGACATGGAGACCAGGTCTTTGGAGACTCTGGGTAGTTCGTGAGCCCTGGGTGTTTCAGGAAAGAGCAGACGATATAACTCTGCCTTTCGTGCTCATGCAGAGTGGCGGATCCCTTTCTTTTTAAGTTCGGTGATCAACCTGGGGATGGTCCAATGTCTGTAAGAAGCGCGGCTGGCTGCCTCGGAGATCGCTGACTCCGGGATAGACATTGAGTCTTCAATGTCGGACACGTGGGACATGATATCAAAGAAAAGATGGGCACACCGTTCGAGCCGGACCCTGTTGGGAGGATCTGAAGTGAAATGACAAACCTCATGCAATCCAAATTATTATTATTTTTTTTAAAACTTACCTGGAGCCAAGAGGGGTTAGGATGGAAAAATTGGAACACTGGGAGCAAGCAAAAAGCCAGGGAATGTTCGCGAAGAGGGTGAAACTTCACACCCCGCGAACCTGGGATTGGTAAGTGAGGAAGAAATTTAACTGGTACCTGCGTGAAGAGGTACACCAAAATATTCTGAAAACTGAACTTACGTAGATGACGATCAGGAAGAACGAGACCTGAATAAGGAAAAAAATAAATGACAACCTGAGCGGGTCAGGAAATTACGAAAACAATGGACTGTGCAGAATGATCGGACTGGAGACCCAGGGTACGCCAGGAGTTGGTACTGAAGAGGATGAAAGACGGTGCTGTGTAGATGAGTGGCACATACCAAGTGCCGTGATGAGTGGACAGAAATCATGCCCAGAGCCAACAAAACTGACCTGAACGTGTCAGGCCGAATAAACGTAGAAAAACCTGAACGGTATCAGGCGGTGGAAGGACAAGACCTGAAAGAACATGAAAAACAAAGTGGCCTGAGCGTATCAGGTAGTGAAAGAAACATGACCTGGCGTGACAGGTGACTTAGAAAACGTTGGGCCCTGTAAACAAGACCGAGAGCCGAGACGCATCTGGTGACGAAGCCCCAACTGGGTGCCAGCGTGGAATTTACCAGTGTGGCAGGCAGTGAGGAGACATGACCTGCGCATGATGGCAACGGAGAGCAAACATGACCCGAGCGTGACAGGTAAGAAGCACGAACTGACCGTGATAGGTACACTTATGAGGCAGAAGACAAAGAGCGTGACAGGACAGTAGGAGAGGAGTTGACGTGTGGCGTGAGTAGACAAAGGGAAAAATTTGGAATAATGAACGAAAAACAAGCAGGTCAGACAAACCGGACAAAAGAGGGCCTGAGTGCCAGGACCAGGACATGATAAAACCTGAACGGGACGGCCAGGAAACACGGAGTGATCGTGGATGTGTCAGGCAAACGGGCCATGAAAATCCGTACGTATCAGAAGGGAGAAAAACTGAACACGACAAGCAAGAGGACATGATGAAAACCTGAACGGATCAGGAACAGGACACGCAGAAAACCTGAACGTATCAGGCAACAGGACACGCAGAAAACCTGAACGTATCAGGTGACAGGGCACGAAGAGAACCTGAACGTATCAGGTGACAGGACATGAAGAGAACCTGAAGGTATCAGGTGACAGGACACGAAGAAAACCTGAACGTATCAGGCGACAGGACACAAAGAGAACCTGAACGTATCAGGCGACAGGACACGAAGAGAACCTGAACGGATCAGGCGACAGGACACGAAGAGAACCTGAACGGATCAGGCAGCAGGACCCGACGAGAACCTGAACGTAACAGTGTGAAAACAGGAAATGAATACATGGCGCGCCAGGCAAAGAAAGCAAGGAAAACATGAGTATGTGGATGAAATATTGAGACCATTTGTGTCTTCTCTCCCCTCGTATATTAAAGACACGAATGACGTGCTAACAAGAATTAGGGGGATCTCTCTATCTCAATCCACACTCCTGGCAAGCTTGGACGTTGAAGCCCTCTATAGCAATATAGACCATGAGCTGGGCATCCAGGCTATCAAGCATTTTTTGGATACTAAGAGCACCAATTTTCACGAGCACAGTTTATTTATTTTGTCATTGTTAAGATTCATCTTAACTCACAACTATTTCCTCTGTAACGGTACCTTCTACAAACAGATGAAGGGTACCGCGATGGGGACTCCGTGTGCACCGACATTTGCAAATTTATTTTTAGGGTGGTGGGAAGACACTATTGTCTTCACGGACAATATGGCACAATTCACTAATCACATTTTATTTTGGGGTCGATTTATTGACGATGTTCTGTTGTTTTGGGAAGGGGGGGAAGAGGAGTTCGTCACCTTTGTTGAGAGATTAAATCAGAACCAAATAGGCATGCATTTCACTTCCGAAATTCATCCCAATCAGATTTGCTTCCTTGACCTCTTAATCCAGAAGAATATGGATGGCCATATCCTTACGCAAATATTTCGGAAGCCTACATCAACTAATAGTCTTCTCCACTGGACTAGCTGGCATCCAGTGGCATTGAAAAAAGGAATACCAGTGGGGCAGTACTTAAGGGCCAGAAGGAACTGCACCACTGAAGAGGCTTTCAAGAAAGAGGCTGATGAACTCTACAACCGATTCAGGAGCAGGGGTTACCCAAGTAAATGCCTTAAAAAAGCATTTAATCGTGTTAAGGATATGAATAGGGAGGAATTAATATCTGGAAATTACAAAAACAGTCAGGAAAAAGAAGGAAGAGACAAAATGATTAGATGCATAGGGACCTATGATTGTGGCAACCAACAGGTGATGAAGATTCTAAAGAAACACTGGAAGGTACTGACCAGCGACGACCAACTAAGAGCTGTTCTGCCATCTTATCCCAGTGTGACATATAGGAGAGGACCAAACATCAGGGACAAGCTTGTCCATAGTTTCCTTCCTGAAAGACAAATGACAAGCACAAATTGGTTAAAATCCAGCATCACCGGCTCATTTCCCTGTGGAAGTTGCACTTTTTGCAAATACCTACCCAAAGTAAAAAAATTTAAAAACCCTATAGATCAGGGGTACTCAACTAGTTTTATTAAAGGTCCACATACCAGGGTCTGCACTCAGGTGAAGGTCCGAGCTGAACGCCAACAGTAAAGATGCCATGCGATCATGTGATACATGCGCGTGGGGCGCTCTGACGTTATAGTGGAGCGCCCCGGGTAAGTCCCAGAATTAGTAATGGCCACATTAGTGCCCCAGTAAGAATAATGTCCCCATTAGTGCCCCCAGTAAGAGTATTGCCCCCATTAGTGCCCCCCTTCTCTGCTTTTGCAAAAAATAAAAAATAATTTGCATTCACCTGGCTGCGGTGAACATTCGCTGCTGACTGCAAGCTCAGGACCGGTGCTCCAACGTGATGAAGTCTTGTAGGTCCTGTCCTGAGCTTCTAGTCAGCAGGGAGTGTTCTCCACAGCGTGAGCAAATGGAGGTGGAGGTACCGTAATATATATATTTTTTTACTAGCACAAGTAGAGGTGGAGGTAAAGGCTGTACTAATGGGCGTTCCATGATGGAAGCGCTCATTAGTAAGGGTACTTTCACACTTGCAGCAGGACGGATCCGACAGGCTGCTCACCCTGTCAGATCCATCTTGCCACTACTTCGCCGTGCCGCTGCTCTGTGCCCATCGACTATAATGGGGATGGGGGCAGAGTTACGGCGCAGCACGGTGAGAGGCCGCCAGACTAAAAGTACTACATGTCCGACTTTTTCGTCTGGCGGCCCCCTCAATATAATAAACATTGGTGGCGCAGTGCGCCCCCCTCAAAATAACAAACATTGGTGGCGCAGTGCGCCCCCCCATCACCCCGATATAATAAACATTGGTGGCGCAGTGCGCCCCCCCTCAATATAATAAACATTGGTGGCGCAGTGCGCCCCCCCTCAAAATAATAAACATTGGTGGCGCAGTGCGCCCCCCCATCACCCTAGTATAATAAACATTGGTGGCGCAGTGCGCCCTCCCTCAATATAATAAACATTGGTGGCGCAGTGTGCCCCCCAATATAATAAACATTGGTGGCGCAGTGTGCCCCCCAATATAATAAACATTGGTGGCGCAGTGTGCCCCCCAATATAATAAACATTGGTGGCGCAGTGCGCCCCCCCATCACCCCAGTATAATAAACATTGGTGGCGCAGTGCGCCCTCCCTCAATATAATAAACATTGGTGGCGCAGTGTGCCCCCCCTCAAAATAATAAACATTGGTGGCGCAGTGCGCCCCCCCATCACCCCAGTATAATAAACATTGGTGGCGCAGTGCGCCCTGCCTCAATATAATAAACATTGGTGGCGCAGTGTGCCCCCCAATATAATAAACATTGGTGGCGCAGTGTGCCCCCCAATATAATAAACATTGGTGGCGCAGTGCGCCCCCCCCTCAAAATAATAAACATTGGTGGCGCAGTGCGCCCCCCCATCACCCCAGTATAATAAACATTGGTGGCGCAGTGCGCCCCCCCATCACCCCAGTATAATAAACATTGGTGGCGCAGTGCGCCCCCCCCAATATAATAAACATTGGTGGCGCAGTGGGCAGTGCCAATGAGGGTTAAAAAATTATTTACTCACCTCCTCCAGTTGATCGCGTAACTGCCGGTCTCCAGTTCTTACTTCTTTCTTCAGGACCTGTGGTGACATCACTGAGCTCATCACATGATCCATCACCATGGTAATGGGCCATGTGATGAGCTCAGTGACGTCACCACAGGTCCTGAAGAAAGAAGTAAGAACTGGAGACCGGTAGTTACGCGATCAACTGGAGGAGGTGAGTTAATTTTCTTTTATTATTTTTAACCCTCATTGGCACCTCCCACTGAGCCACCAATGTTTATTATAATGGGGAAGGGGGGGGGGTGCACTGTGCCACCAACGTTTCTTATACAAATACAGGAGGCGGGTGCTGGAATCAAATAGCCGGCACCCGACCTTTGTGACAGGGGGCTGCGATCAGCTACAATTAACCCCTCAGGTACCGCACCTGAAGGGTTAACTCAACTGCAGCTGATCGCAGCTCCCTGTCACAGAGGTCGGGTGCCGGCTATTTGATTCCAGCACCCGCCTCCTGTATTTGTAATACAGGTCAGTTTTCTTCATTGGTGGCGCAGTGGCCACAGCCCCTCCCCTCCTCCTCCTGCCTCTTCTTATTGGCAGCGGCGGGGGCAGCAGCACAGGGGGGAGGGAGAGACTCCTCCTGCGCTGCTGAGAACGATCATCTCCTGTGCCCCGCCGCTGTATTGAGCAGAGCTGCCAGAGTGTGCAGGAGGAGGAGCGCTACATGTGGAGGAAGCCCTGTCTCACTGCGCTGTGGGACAGGTGGAAGTGCGCCGGTAAGCTCCTCCTCCTGCACGGCACAGTGTGCAGGAGAGGAGCAGCGCTCTAAAGGATGGCCGGGGTCCGGACAACTGGCGGCCGCGGTCCGTATTTGGACCGCGGTCCGCCAGTTGAGTACCCCTGCTATAGATGGATGCGATTATGTGATCAGAGAATTCTTCAACTGCCGGAGCAGTGGTATTATCTACATTGCCTCATGTAATTGTCCTAAATTATATGTGGGTAAGACCACACAGGAATTGAGGCGAAGAATATCTGGTCACATCAGTGCCATAAATACGGGTAAAGATACGTCATTATATAGGCATATAACGTATGCCCATGGCGGAAATCTGGAGGTCCTCAAATTTTGGGGCGTTGAGAAGAAAACTTTGGGACCAAGAAGAGGCAATTTAGACATCAAACTCCTACAGGAAGAGGCCAGATGGATACACAGACTACAGACTCTGAGTCCAGGTGGCCTAAATGAGGGCTTTTCATATACGGCCTTCATCTAGAAGTCAACATAACATAACAGTGACAAATAAAAGAGAGAAAAATAATAAAAAGTTAAATTAATTATATACTAAGTACACCAAACTAGAAGAAATATCAATACAGACCTCAGCTTAACTACAGAAATTACCGCCGTGCAACCACAGGATAGCCTTAATCCATATCCCCCCCCCTCTCCTCCAAAATCGCTCTATTTTAGAACTATTTCATTAATTCAGCCTCCCCCCCCCTTTTTATCTCCCGTTCTTCCTCTGTACATGCTCAATATTATGGAATAGCAACCCACTGTGAGCTCCATCACTAGTAAAGAGTATAAAGTATAATGGATGGTACTTATCAGGACATTGCAGTTCAAATAATAAATAACAAATAATTAATAGGGATATTAAAAAAGCCTTTTGCTTGAGTCATAACTCCACTGTGATAAATGCCACTTTATGGTATGGTATAAGGTATGGGGGACTCATCACCCATTGGCAATTTTGATACCTGACCAAAAATTGTGCCAGTGGTAGTGCAAATCATGGTGGAGGTGTCGTACATGGTTACATTTAATTCTCAAGCCCTATTTTATTTATAATGGCTGCAATTGAAAACTCATGTGTAGACAAATAACATCTAAGTATAACTGCCATCTTCATGCATTGATACATAATATATAATTATATCCAATGTGGTTGGACCATGTAGTTGGGAGGCCATGAATGGGTTAAAATCTAACTCAGAAGGAAGGGGGAGTGGTTACCAACGGAGGGGGAGTAGGAGGCAAAGTGACGATTAAACCACCTCAGATGGATCGTAGACGGCTCTCCATTTAGGCGTCATGTAATGTTTACCTGCCGGTGGAGATGACGAAGAGGTACAGGGAGACGCACAGGATATTGCGTCAGTGAACAGACCTGGCCGGAAAGCGGAGGGCTCGGATGAGGAAGCGACTGGGATTGGTCGCTGGGGGATGGCTTTGACACCTGGGCGGGATCTGTAAAAGGACATAAGAAGGTCCTATGAAGCGCGCGCGCTCATATACCCCGCATCCCCTGACGAAGCCACAGCGTGTGGCGAAACATGTCGGGAGGGGTGGTATAGAGCGAATTTTAATCAGTGAGCAGTCAAAGGGTTATTAATGAAAACATGCTGCGGATGAGCAGCTGAGCACACAAGGAGAGATTGTGAGGCTATAGGAGTGTAGATTTCAGCGGTTACTTACAATTCCTATGAGAAAGTGATAGAGGACGCTGTGCAGTGCTGGCAGAGTCCAGAAAGGAGGGTAGACAGAGGCAAAGGAGACTGGTGGAATATTGTTAGCCTCACGGCAATGCAATAGCTACAATAAAGAAACTAGCAACATTGTTAGCTACTGGTAACCCTGCAGATAGGGACCAGCTACAGAGGCATTTGGCAGCAGAGATACATTCACCAGTGTACCTTTGCTACTAACTACTGCTACCAACCTGTCCAAAAATTGCCAGCGTCCTTACTATGGAATGAGGTATACCCTAAAGGGATTCAAATAACGTTACCGTGTACAAATCACACCCTGTGAATGCCAACACATCACTCCGAGTATATCCCATATTCAACTGTGAACACTGACAATTTTAATACAGTTTTTTCTTTGTGTAGTGTGTGTTTCAAAATAAATAATAAAGTATAAAATTTTAACATTGGTTAGGGACCCTTACAGGGATTTAAGGTCTTGATAGACCTTTGTAGAAATTATATAAATATCCCGAGGGTCTCTAAAAGGGACCTGGAATAAACATATCAGGTGACAGGACACGAAGAAAACCTGAACGTATCAGGCGACAGGACACAAAGAGAACCTGAACGTATCAGGCGACAGGACACGAAGAGAACCTGAACGGATCAGGCGACAGGACACGAAGAGAACCTGAACGGATCAGGCGACAGGACACGAAGAGAACCTGAACGGATCAGGCAGCAGGACCCGACGAGAACCTGAACGTAACAGTGTGAAAACAGGAAATGAATACATGGCGCGCCAGGCAAAGAATGCAAGGAAAACATGAGCATGCGACAGAGCTGGACGGAAAGTTATTATTATTTTTTTTTTCAAGTGTTGCTGATGAGACGCAGTATGGTAAACGGGGGAGGGGGGGGTTCTCCACTGGCCTGGCCCGGCGATCCGTGGACTGGATCGGGGGGGGGAGGGGGGCCCTGACGTGGAAAGGGAAACCCGGCGTTTGAGGATGCTGCGACTCATGGCGGACCGTGACCCTGAATGGGACCCGGATGCAGGTCATGCTGAAAAACTGGGAGCATGAACAGGCAGGAAAAAAAGGGGAGGGGGGGGGTGACAGCCTGCGCCATGCGGCAGGCCAGAAGCCAAGGATGGGCCCTGACCCGTCCCATGTTCTGCCCCGGGCGAGCCCCCCCCACCATGGCCCCGGCCCAGGCCAGGTCAAGATAGTGGAAAAGTACCAGGACCTGGTGGAGCCATGGCGGAGCGGACCCGGCCCGAGCAGAGGACCCTGGCACCCCATCCCCACGCACGCTGTCTCTGAGTGGGGCCCAGGGGTGGCCGAGGGGCCGCTCATCTTCGGAGTGAAGGTGCGCCTCAGCAGGCCCTGACCCCGCAGGCGAATGCTGGCAGACTACGGAGCTGCGCCTACACTGAGGCAGAGAGCCGACCCATCCACAGGGGAAGCGCAGCTCTCCGCGTCCCCGTCTGCTGCTCCCTCTGGCTCTGACACCGGTGATGCGACCTGCATGAGGGAGGAGGAGACGCGCGGCGCCCCCCGCAGAAGCGTCGGCTGGGAGAAGCTGCCTGTGCCGGTTGAAACTCCGCTGCGCTCTGAAGGCAGGGACCCCGCTGCAGCCGCCCGTGGCCCCTGGATGCTCACTTATGGGCCGCAGCCGTGAAAGTATGTGAGGCCGACCATGGATCAGCCGGTGCGGCTATGCATGCGTGCGGAGGAAGCGCGGTGAGCGGAAACGTGCTGGGGGGGAAGTGAAGCTGGCGGTGGGCGCCCGGACATGCGGAGGAGCGACGGTGTGACACGGGACCAATTGCAGCTTACCACCATAACCGCCGCGCAGGAGAAGAGTACCGCCGCCGCCGCTTCTGCTCGTCGATGTAGGGAGGCCGGAACCGGAAGTCGCACTCGGATGGCGTCACCGCAATACGAGCACCACGCAATGCCGACACCTTGGGGAGGCCGTGCGGCTGGCTAAGTACCCTATGCCCCTCCCACAAATGCAGGCTGGAAATCCAGCCTGCTGTACATGTGAAGAATTAGATATCTTTTAGGTGAGGGTTTAGCTCTCCTGTTTCTAGCAGAATCTTAGGACTACAGGTATTTATCCATTAAGGCCTCATGCACATGATCACATCAGATCCGCATTTTTTGTGGATTGCATATAGACCCATTTATTTCTGTGGGTCCACAAAAAAATTTAAATAAAATAAAAATGGAACACCTCCATCCAGCAGTGCCAGACTTATACTCTATTCTGGCAGTGAACAAGGTCCCGGAAGGGGACCGAAACGTAGGCCACTGTCTAATATATTGCTGGATGGAATAAAAAAATGACTAACTGTTTACTATTTGAGTGCCGTTTCTAACTATCACAAAAAATATATCGATAGCACATGGGTGGTCATTCCGCAAATTATAGAACATGTCCTGTTCTTGTCTGGACAAGAATAGCCATTTCTATAAGAAAATTGTGGCACGCTCACGGACGGTATCCGTATTTTGCGATCTATGGTCATGGTCATGTGCGTGAGGCGTAACCCGTATGCAGGGATCTGGAATTTACTGCTACTGTAGGAGTTTCCATATCTGCAGAACAGTTGCCTACTGGTGGAGTAGACAGGGAGAGAGTGTCACCAAAGAGAGCTGAGGGACGATACCAGGAAACAGCATAGAGATCCAGACAAGATCCAAATGCAGAGTCAAAAATAGGAGAGGACTACAAGTGACTGAACAGCAGACACAAGGGTGGTCAGACTACCCAAAATCAATACCAATACAGCATACGATGGACTAATCCAATTGCATAGTCAAGAGTCAGCAGAACAAAATGAGAAAATATTGTGGCAATGATGTGGTAATGACTTGGGACAAAATAACTGGCACAGGTGGCAAGGCAAACCACGTTTAAATAGAGTGTCAGATGCAGTGGCATACATAGAGAAGTAAGGGCCCCATTGCAAGGATCAAACCAGGCACCCCCCACAGAGGACAGAAGGGTTTCTGCCTAAACCCTTTTCAAAGACCCTTGGGCCATTTTTCCACTGCCTCATTTGCTAAAAGTTTTCCTTTAGGGGGTAGAGTCCTGACCAAGTTTTCACCCTCAGTAGAAGAGGAGATGATACCAACTAGGACTGGGCCCCCTCTTGCCCTGGGCCCCCTAGCAGTCACATGGTCTGCTGTTATGGTAGGTAGTTACGCCCCTGGTCAGATGCTCTGATTGGTCACCCTAGCAGCCCCCTGATTGGACAGTCAGTAAGCTTGGACAGTGGACCAATCAGCCAGACCTCCTGATTGGTCCACTCTGTGCGCCACCCAACATCCCCACCAGCGCCACCAAAAAGACAGGAAAGATGGCAACTGGTAGAGACAGTTGCTTGAGGAGTACAAAAAGGTAAGTTTATTACATCTGTCTGCTCCAGTGTCACGGAAACCAATATCATTAGGTACAAGAAAAAGTTAGACACTAATTAGAATCTAATAACAATTCTCCGCTGACAGATAATATTCTGCTTGTAATGATTTTTACATTTCTTGGATTGTCTAAAATGTGCATTCTCAGTGGTTCTAAAGCAGACCAGACATTAATGTTACAATATAATTCCCATTAATTTTAAAGCACTTTACTTGCATTTTAGTACGCCCCGGGAGAGATCATCAGCACAAAGAACTATATCACAATTTTCTTTATATAAATGGATTAGCATCGTACCGCTCAGTGAGAATATCATTACAGTACAAAGTCGTTTTTACCTCTGACAATTGGTGCATACGTGAAAAAAGAATTTGTGCTACACATTAACCGCCTCACGTCCGCCCATAGGATATAAACGTCCTATGGGTGGACGTCTATTTCTGACAGCACGTTTTAAAACGTCCTGTCAGAAATAGCAGCTGCACGCTAATCGTGCAGCTGCTGATCGGGTTGCCCGCTGTCAGTGACAGCAGGGCAACCCAGAGAGGAGGCAGGGACAGTGCCCAGGTGTCCCTGCCTTCACGATCGCTGCAGACACAGCGCTCACCGAGCGCTGTGTCTGCAGAGCAGGAAGCGCTGTGCGCTTCCTGTTCCGGCCCGGCGGTCATGTGACCGCCATGACCGGAGCGTGCAGGAGCTGTGTGAGGTCTCTCAGAGACCTCGATCAGCCCTGCTGTGAGGCTGTACAGCGCAGGATTGCTGCTGTACAGCCTCTCTAGGGGTGCATTTCCACTGTAACTGGGGCTACTATGTCAGCCCCAGTTACAGGAGAAATCAACAGTGAAAAAAAAAAAAAAAAGTGAAGTAAATGTCCCCCAGAGGTCTTGTATGACCTTATGGGGGACGAAAAGTGTAAAATAAAATAAAAATAAAATAAAGTGTTGAAAAAATAAAATAAAAAAAAGGTTCACATGTAAAAAAAAAAAAAATCCCAAGTAAGGAATAAAATAAAAAAAAAATAAATAGAAAAAATAAAATAAAATAGACATATTTAGTATTGCCGCGTCCGTAAAAACCAGCTCTATAAAAATATCACATGACCTAACCCCTCGGGTGAACACCGTAAAAAATAAATAAAAAAAACTGTGTCAAAACAAGCAATTTTTGTCACCTTGCATCACAAAAGGTGCAACACCAAGTGATCAAAAATGCGTATGTCCCACAAAATGGTACCAATAAAACCGTCACCTCATCCCGCAAAAAATGAGCCCCTACATAAGAAAATCTCTCAAAAAATAAAAAAACTATAGCTCTTAGAACATGGAGACACTAAAACATCATTTTTTTGGTTTCAAAAATGCTATTATTGTGTTAAAGTGAAACAAATAAAAAAAAGTATACATATTAGGTATTGCCGCGTCCGTAAAAACCAGCTCTATAAAAATATCACATGACCTAACCCCTCGGGTGAACACCGTAAAAAAAAAAAAAAAAACTGTGTCAAAACAAGCAATTTTTGTCACCTTGCATCACAAAAGGTGCAACACCAAGTGATCAAAAACGCGTATGTCCCACAAAATAGTACCAATAAAACCGTCACCTCATCCCGCAAAAAATGAGCCCCTACATAAGAAAATCTCTCAAAAAATAAAAAAACTATAGCTCTCAGAACATGGACACATTAAAACATAATTTTTTGGTTTCAAAAATGCTATTATTGTGTAAAACTTTAATAAATGAGAAAAAGTATACATATTAGGTATCGCCACGTCCGTAACAATCTGCTCTATAAAAATGTCACTTGACTGAACCCCTCAGGTGAACGCTGTAAAAATAAATAAATAGAAACTGTGCTAAAACAACCAATTTTTTGGTCACCTTGCCCCATAAAGTGTTATAATGAATGATCAAAAAATCATATGTACCCAAAAATAGTACTAATAAAACTGGCACCTTATCCCCTAGTTTCCAAAATGGGGTCACTTCTTGGGAGTTTCTACTGTAAGGGTGCATCAGGGGGCTTCAAATGGGACATGGCATCTAAAAACCATGTGGAGTTCCTTTCCTTCTGCGCCCTGCCGTGTGCCCATACAGCAGTTTACGACCACATGTGGGGTGTTTCTGTAAACCGCAGAATCTGGGTAATAAATATTGAGTTTTGTTTGGCTGTTAACCATCGATGTGTTAAAGAAAAAAATTGATTAAAATGGAAAATCTGCCAAAAAAGTGAAATTTAAAAATTTGATCTCCATTTTCCTTTAATTCTTGTGGAACGCCTAAAGGGTTAACAAAGTTTGTAAAATCGGTTTTGAATACCTTGAGGGGTGTAGTTTCTACAATGGGGTCATTTATGGGGGTATCCACTATGTAGGCCCCACAAAGTGACTTCAGACCTGAACTGGTCCTTATAAAGTGGGTTTTGGCAATTTTCTTACAAATTTGAAGAATTGCTTCTAAACTTCTAAGCCTTCTAACGTCCTAAAAAAATAAAATGACATTTCCAAAATGATGCCAACATAAAGTAGACATATGGGAAATGTTAAATAATAACTATTTTATGAGGTATCACTTTCTGTTTTGAAAGCAGAGAAATTGAAATTTAGAAAATTGCGAATTTTTCAAATTTTTGGGTAAATTTGTGATTTTTTCATAAATAAAGGTGAAATATTTTGACTCAAATTTATGACTATCATGAAGTACAATGTGTCACGAGAAAACAATCTCTGAATGACTTGGATAAATAAAGGTGTTCCAAAGTTATTACCACATAAAGTGAGATATGTCAGTTTTGCAAAATTTGGCCTGGTCAGGAAGGGGGCAAAGGGCCCAGATGGGAAGTGGTTAAAGAATCAAGTTTTTTTTTTTTGTGAGGATAACCCCCAGGGTATGCCTTTCAAACCTATATTTATCCTGTAAAACCATTTTTATTATATTTCTATATTCTTTCCATTGTTCTTTCTGTTGAAGCATCGCATTGCTGGGGCTGTCATGTGGTTGCAGTTCAGTTAAAAAAAAAGTGACTTCCACTCATATAGCCTGTGTAGCCCACTTCCTGCTACACTGCAGATTATTTCCAGAGACTCTCCCCTCACATCCTGGATTTCACCTCCATAGATGAGCAGAGGAAACTCCACATCCTACTGGGGGAAGAGGAATCCACTGTGGAGATCACTGCCCAAAATGTCTCCACTTGCCACCAACTTAGAGGAAGATGAGATGCCATGGACTGTTAGGCACCAATACTGTCCCTACAACCACACCCCACTCCTTTTCCTGCCCACTATATGTTGAGACATCTTGAACTATTATACCCCAATACTGCCCGTTCAAACCCAACATCCACCACCTTTAATTCCCATTTCATATCCCCCTCCACAATGCGTATTATTTTCTTTTGCTAAATGCTTTACTTGGACGTGCCAATAAAGCATTTTTGAATTTAAATACTGGTCAAAGCATACACAGAAAGCGGAAAAAAAGAGAAGAGCAGGGGTAAGATACCCTAGAGGAGACCAGGGACTAGCCTGTGTACCTACATGCAGGGTGGAGGACAGGTTTTACCAGATATCTTAAATGGTTGACTATGGTCTACATTCTATAGGCTAAAATACATTTTCTTTAACCTCTTCAGGACACGTGATGTACCGGTACAGCATGTTGTCCTGGTACTTAAGGACACATGACGTACCGGTACGTCATGTATAGTTCCGATCACCGCCGCCCGGCTAAATGAGCGGGGGGTCCCGTGACCCCCCAGTGTCGGTGATCGCCGCAAACCATAGGTCAATTCAGACCTGCGGTTTGCGGCTTTTACATGCAGTTGCGGCGGTGATCGGAGATGCCATCGGGTCCCCATGCAAGCGTTTAAAAAGTCATATGCACCCCAAAATAGTGCCAATCAAACCATCATCTCATCTCGCAAAAAATGAGACCCTACCTAAGATAATCGCCCAAAAACTGGAGACACTAAAACATAATTTTTTTTGTTTTAAATAAGCTGTTATTGTGTAAAACTTACATAAATAAATAAAAAAGTATACATGTTAGGTATCGCCACGTCCGTATCGACCGACTCTATAAAAATATCACATGACCTAACCCCTCAGATGAACACCGTAAAAATTTTTAAATAAGAACTGTGCTAAATAAACCAGTTTTTGCCACATTACATCACAAAAAGTGTAATAGCAAGCGATCAAAAAGTCACACGCACCCCAAAATAGTGCCAATCAAACCGTCATCTCATCCCGCAAAAATCATACCCTACCCAAGAAATTATTGTGTAAAACTTACATAAATAAAATAAAAAGTATACATATTAGGTATCGCAGCGTCCAAAATAACTTGCTCTTTAAAAATATCACATGACCTAACCCCATAAAAATAAAAACGTTGTAAAAAAAAGGCATTTTTTGTCACCTTACATCACAAAAAGTGCAATAGCAAGCGATCAAAAAGTCACACGCACCCCAAAATAGTGCCAATCAAACCGTCATCTCATCCCGCAAAAATCATACCCTACCCAAGATAATCGCCTAAAATTTGAAAAAATTATGGCTCTCAGACTATGGAAACACTAAAACATGATTTTTTTTGCTTCAAAAATAAAATCATTGTGTAAAACTTACATAAATAAAAAAAAGTATACATATTAGGTATCGCAGCGTCCGTGACAACCTGGTCTTTAAAAATACCACATGATCTAACCTGTCAGATGAATGTTGTAAATAACAAAAAATAAAAACGGTGCCAAAACAGCTATTTCTTGTTACCTTGCCTCACAAAAAGTGTAATATAGAGCAAACAAAAATCATATGTACCCTAAACTAGTACCAACAAAACTGCCACCCTATCCTGTAGTTTCTAAAATGGGGTCACTTTTTTGGAGTTTCTACTCTAGGGGTGCATCAGGGGGGCTTCAAATGGGACATGGGGGGGCTTCAAATGGGACATGGTGTCAAAAAACCAATCCAGCAAAATCTGCCTTCCAAAAACCGTATGGCATTCCTTTCCTTCTGCGCCCTGCCGTGTGCCCGTACAATAGTTTACGACCACATATGGGGTGTTTCTGTAAACTACAGAATCAGGTCCATAAATATTGAGTTATGTTTGGCTGTTAACCCTTGCTTTGTAACTTCCAAAAAAATATTAAAATGGAAAATCTGCCAAAAAAGTGAAATTTTTAAATTGTATCTCAATTTTCCATAAATTCTTATGGAACACCTAAAGGGTTAACAAAGTTTGTAAAAATCAGTTTTGAACACCTTGAGGGGTGTAATTTCTTAGATGGGGTCACTTTTATGGAGTTTCTACTCTAAGGGTGCATCAGGGGGGCTTCAATTGGGACATGGTGTCAAAAAAACAGTCAAGCAAAATCTGCCTTCCAAAATCCGTATGGCATTCCTTTCCTTCTGCGCCCTGCCATGTGCCTGTACAGTAGTTTACGACCACATATGGGGTGTTTCTGTAAACGACAGAATCAGGGCCATAAATATAGATTTTTGTTTGGCTGTTAACCCTTGCTTTGTAACTGGAAAAAAAATATTAAAATGGAAAATCTGCCAAAAAAGTGGAATTTTGAAATGATATCTCTATTTTCCATTAATTCTTGTGGAACACCTAAAGGGTTAACGACATTTGTAAAATCTGTTTTGAATACCTTGAGGGGTATAGTTTCTAGAATGGGGTCATTTTTGGGTGGTTTCTATTATGTAAGCCTCGCAAAGTGACTTCAGACCTGAACTGGTCCCTAAAAATTGGGTTTTTGAAAATTTCTGAAAAATTTCAAGATTTGCTTCAAAACTTCTAAGCCTTGTAACATCCCCAAAAAATAAAATCTCATTCCCAAAATGATCCAAACATGAAGTAGACATATTGGGAATGTAAAGTAATAACTATTTTGGGAGGTAATACTACGTATTATAGAGTTGAGAAATTGAAACTTGTAAATTTGGTATTTTTTAAAATTTTTTGGTAAATTTGGTATTTTTTTTATAAATGTCGTGAAGTACAATATGTGACGAAAAAACAATCTCAGAATGGCGTGGATAAGTCAAAGCATTTTAAAGTTATCACCACTTAAAGTGACACTGGTCAGATTTCCAAAAAATGGCCTGGTCCTTAAGGTGAAATAAGGGTGTGTCCTAAAGGGGTTAAGCCCCAACTAGAGATGAGGAAATTTTTCAAAAATTCAATTCGCCTGTTCGCCGAATCTTTTTGGAAAAATTCGGTTTGATAAATTTGCGGTGAATTACGTTAGAAAACGGCTATTTCCTGGCTGCACAGAGCCTTTATAGTGGTGTAGAACACTGTGCCTTGCAATAACATGCATAGGGAGTCTGCTTTGGTAGAGAAATAATACTGTGAGTCCGTATGACATGCAGATGACAGGCGTCGCTCTTAGAATCACTACACACTTCACTTATTTGGGCAGTCACGGGGCCAAAACTGACCACATAACTCAAGTATGAACTCAGCCTTACAGGTCGATGTTAGTGCCAAGAATAAGCACACTCCTTTTACACTGTCATCAGCTAACTAGTGGCCCAGCAATGAAGTAGGAAAGGTGGGAACAGCATGAGAAGTCCACAGAGTGGCCCTATGACATTGTGGTGAGGTGAAAGCCGCATGAGGAGACCACAGAGTGGCCCAATGACAGAGTGTGGAGGTGGCGGCAGCATCAGGAGGCCACAGAGTGGCCCAATGACATAGTTTGGAGTTGGCGGCAGCACCAGGAGGCCACAGAGTGGCAAGGTGACATAGTGGTGAGGTGAAAGCAGCATGAGGAGACAACAGAGTGGCCCAATGACAAAGTGTGGAGGAGGCGGCAGCATCAGGAAGACACAGAGTGGCACAATGACAGAGTGTGAAGGTGGCGGCAGCATGAGAAGACCACAGAGTGGCAAGGTGACATAGTGGTGAGGTGAAAGCAGCATGAGGAGACCACAGAGTGGCCCAATCACAGAGTCTGTAGGTTTCAGCAGCATCAGGAGGCCACAGAGTGGCTAGGTGACATAGTGTGGTGGTGGCGGCAGCATCAGGAGGCCACAGAGTGGCACAATGACATAGTGTGGTGGTAGCGGCAGCATCAGGAGACCACAGAGTGGCAAGGTGACAGAGTGGAGGTAGGAGCAGCATGAGGAGGCCACAGAGTGGCAAGGTGACATAGTTTGGAGGTGGCGGCAGCATCAGGAGGCCACAGAGTGGCAAGGTCACATAGAGTAAAGGTAGGAGCAGCATGAGGAGCACAAATACTTTTTTCACGTATGCAATCACAGAGTCTGTAGGTGGCGACAGCATCAGGAGGCCACAGAGTGTGGAGGTGGCAGCAGCATCAGGAGGCCGCAGAGTGGCAAGGTGACAGAGAGTGGAGGTAGCAGCAGCATGAGGAGGCCACAGAGGGCACAATGGCAGAGTGTGGAGGTGGTGGCAGCATCAGGAGGCCACAGAGTGGCAAGGTGACATAGTGTGGAGGTGGGTGGCAATATTAGTACTCGCTGAAGATGGTGGGACAAAGAAGGAGCACTTGGCATTAGATTATGGCATCAGGCGGGTGGCAGCATCAGAATAGTAGCTGAGGCAGCTAGCCAGAAGAAACCAGTCTCTTTTGTCAAAGTGTTGGTGTGGCACCATGGATGATCCAGTCTGATGCACCAGGAATTGGTGGGTGGAAATCCTGGCTGATCCATGCCTGATTCATCTTGACAAAGGTCAGTCTCTCCACATTTTGGGTGGACAGGCAAGTTCTTCTTGGGGTAACTATGGCCCCCTCCGCACTAAACACCTGCTCTGATGCCACACTACTGGCCGGGCAAGACAGCTTTTCCAGGGCAGACTCGGCCAGTTGCGGCCACAAATCCAGTTTGGCTGCCCAGTAGTCCAGCTGATCTTCAAGGTCGGTTGGTAGGGAGCACTCCAAGTATGCCACCACCTGCTGGTTCAGGTTGTGCTCTATGTCTAGCTGCTGGTGAGTATTTTCTTCATTATACGGGTCAAGAAAGCTGCTCATCAGCGACTGTAGACTAAGGCTGCTGCTGATGGAGTTGGTACTGCTCCTGCCACCCCACCCATCCCCAGCAGCCATGACAGTGAAACGTGAGCGCAGAGGGACCCCTGGTCAGACCTGCGAGAGGATGGACAATGGCGCAGATAGGCAGCAGCCAACTGACTAAATAGGATGTCTCTATAGTAGTTCAATTTGTCCTCCCTCTCAGCCGATGTAAAAAAAAGCCCCCATTTTGGACCGGTAGCGAAGGTCCAGCAAAGTGGGGAGCCAAAAGTCATCCCTCTGACGAATGGTAGCAATTCGGCTGTCATTACATAAGCAAGTGAACATGCAGCAGTCCATTAGCGCAACTGACTCGGAGGGACTCCCTGCCTCCATCTCCACTGCATACTGCCACGATGTGTCTGGGTCATCTGCCTCATCTTCCTCATCTCCCTCTTTCTCCTCCTGCTCCTGCTGCTCCTCCTCTCCTGTCACCTGTGTAGCAAAACCACCCATTTCGCTACACATTGCTTGTGCTCCAATGTCCTCCTCCAGTTCAGCCCCCACAGGGCTCATGTGGCATCTGTTGCAGGACATGAAGCAGTGGAATAACATCATTTATCCCATAGTCCTGGCAACTGACAAATAACGTGGCCTCCTCAAAGGGCCTGAGCAAACAGCAGGTGTCACGCATGAGCTGCCACTGGCTGACATCCAAGTTACACAGGGGAGTACTCCTGTCCGCTTGGATCATCAGGAAATCGTTGATGGCCTTTCTCTGTTCGTACAGTCGGTCCAACATCTGGAGGGTGAAATTCCAATGGGTGGAAACGTCGCATATCAGCCTATGTTGGGGGATGCCGTTCTGCTGCTGCAGCTCAAGGAGGGTGTGCTTTGCGGTGTACAAATGGCTGAAGTGCATGCAAAGTTTCCTGGCCATTTTTAGGATGTCTTGCAGATGGGTGGAAGACTTCAGGAACCACTTGACAACCAGATTAAACACGTGTGTCATGCAGGGCGCATGGCTCAGCCCTCCTTGACGCAGCATCGACACAATGTTCTTCCCGTTGTCGTTTACCATGGTTCTGATTTTCAGTTGTTGCAGAGAAAGCCAGGATTCGATTTCTTGATGAAGGACATGGAGCAGTTCCTCCCCTGTGTGACTCAGTTCGCCCAGACAAACGAGGTGCAGAACAGCGTGACACCGCCGTGCCCTGCACATGTGGTATGCTGGAGGGGTACTGTGCATTGTGCCTGCAGTGGAGGCTGAGGACAGGGTGGAGGATGAGGAGGAAAAGGCGAACATTGTCGCTGGACCAACGGCATGGCAACGTGGAGGCGGAAGCAGCATCACTTGGTCAAGTTGCTAGTGTGGCTGTGCAGGAACCACATTCACCCAGTGGGCCGTAAAGGACATGTATTGTCCCTGACCGTAGCTACAGCTCCACACGTTGGCACTGCCGTGCACTTTGGCAGACACTGACAGGCTCAAGGACTGGCCCACCTTCTGTTCTACATGTGTGTGCAGGGCTGGTACTGCCTTTTTGGCAAAGAAATGGCGGCTTGGGACTCTCCACCTCGGTTCGGCATAAACCTTCAGTTCTCTGAAAGGTGCAGAGTCCACCACATGAAAAGGGGGGGACTGCAGCACCAGCAACTTGGCCAGGTGCACACATACTTTTGTCTCTTGGCAATCACTTCGGTGATTGATTACTGACGGAATGTGTGACGAGGAGGAGGAGAAGGATCAGGAGCATCAGGACCTGGCAGTTGATGGGAAAGACAGACAGCTCCCTTCGGCTGAGGTGGGGGAGCCTTGACAGACAGAAACCGGGTGCGTGCCAGTGGGTGATGTAGAGGTTGCTGCGGCAGGCTGGACCACCACATTGGAGCCACGGCTGCCCCAGGCCACTTTATGGCGACGCTGCTTATGTTGACGTAGAGCAATAGTGCTAACTTTGGCACCCTGGCCACGCCTCACCTACTGCCCACAAATTCTACATACGGCCACGTTCACGTCCTCCGGCGGCTTAAAAAAAACCTGCCACACCGCCAAGTAGGTGATTTTACCCCCAACACTATGCACTCACTGACTTCTACTGCCGCTGCCTCCTTGAGTTCCTCCACCGCTAGTTCCCGGGCAGGTAGGCTCTCGCGAAGTGGGTGGACTACCCCGGCGCGTTTGGCTCCCGACCGCCCACTGCTGCCACCCTGCGGACTCCCGGCCACGATAGTGACTTGCTGGCTCCGCCGCTGGCTCATGGGCAAGCTGACACCCTTCGTCACCTGGCTCCCAAGTGCGATCAGCTATATCATCATCATCGAGTAGTGTCTGCACGTCACTGATGTCCTCCTCAACCGTCTCTGGGTCAGGAGCCTGACCGCTCTCAACACCAGCTCCCACGCCACTCTCCTCGTCACTACTTGCCCACCTAGCAGAGGAAGTGGCGGATGTCTCCTCCACATCTTGGCTGGGCAGTAGCTGCTGACTGTCCTCTAGTACCTCTTCCTCTCTGAAAAGTGGAGCAGAGCCTACAGCATATCATACTTCTCACGGTGAGGGAACAGAAAAGCACAGAGGCAGGTTGAGGACAGGTGATGGCACAGGGCCTGCTCCCGGGCCATGCCAACTAAGGGTTGTGTCTGACGAACCCACTGACTCTTAGCTGGGGGCAGGGGTGTACATAGAAATCATTGGACCCCATAGCAAGAATTTAAATTGGGCCCCCATGCCCATTCCTAGTCCCTCCCACTATGCGCCCTGGCTCCTCTCACTGCCTTCCCTAACTTCTCCCCTGCCCCACCTCATGCAGCAGTATTTTGTTCTACAAAATGGCAGTACTCATGCCGGAGACCAACAGACCCATTATAGTGAATGGGATCTGGTAGGTTTTGGCGGTGTTCAGCATATTTTGACAAGAATCTGGGGCATTACATGATATAATACCACCCAACTTTCCCGCTGTCCAGCATGGCACATGCGCAGAGACATGAGAAAAGTTTGAGGTAGTGAGTGCCCCCCTTCCCCCTATTCTCTGTGTCATGCAGGACAGCTGGGAGACACTGACATTACTTGCTATCCTGCATGACACATGTGCAGAGACATGAGTCTCTGGGAAAGCTGACTGAACCCCCCCCCCCCCTGCCTTTCCATGTTCTTATTATCTGCATTTATGCCTTGCAAGATAGCAGGAAATCTGAGTGACATTACATGATGTAATAGCACCCAGATGTATTTCGCCAGTAATACACGGCAAACTGAGCTGTAAAATATCTCACTGCACCGCTGAACGGCAATTAGGCCCAAGTTTTTTCCTTTTTTTACACAAAAGGCTTTTCTACAGAAAAGTGCAACAATGAAAGGCAAATATATTTGTATTTCGCCAGTAATACACAGCAAACTGGGCTGTAAAATATCGCACTGCACCCCTGAACAGCAAAGATATTTTTCCTTTTTCCACTAATATACGCACAAAAGGGTTTTAAAACAAATAACTGCACTGCTAGGCGGCAAAGATATTTTTATTTTTTCCAATAATACACGCAAATAAGGGCTTCAAAACAGATAACTGCACCGCTGAGCGGCAAATATATTTTTTCTTTTTCCACTAATACATGGAAAAAAGGGCTTTGAAACAGATAACTGCACCGCTGAGTGCAGGGCCGATTTTAGATAAAATGTGGCCCTGGGCAAAATCAAAATTGGTGCCCCAAATCTTGTAATAATGTACTAACAACATTCTGTCGATTCCAGTGCTCCCTCATAGATTTACACGCCGTAAAGCTCCTCACAAAGTTAGTTCTTCACCCTTATGGACCCAGAATATGCCACATGCCCACTCCCCTCCCAGTAATGAGTTCCCCTTACTCACGGCATCTGAGAGTGTTAAAAACCGGAAGCGAAGGATTCCTCTTCAGGGGCGCTTTCCCCCAGCGGCTCATTGATAGTAAATCCCAGGCTCATTGATAGTAAATCCCAATTCAGGCCACTAGATGGCAGCACTGAACTGTGATAAAGTGATTTCTATACAGAATAATGGAGCAATTTACATCTGATGATTGTAAGTTGTGGTCCACTTGGGGGACTTAACAAAAAAAAATAAGAAAAGGAAAACGTTTTGAAAATATAAAAAAACATTAAAATTAAAATCACCCCATTCCCCAAAATAAAAAAATAAAAAATAAATAGAATTATGGGCATCGCCGCATGCGAAAGCGCCCATACCATTACAATATAAAAAAAAGTTAGCCCATATGGTGAATGGCGCCACAGAATTTTTTTTATACAAGAGAAACTTCAAGGAGGTTTTTCAGCAACAGCTAGTTATTGAGCACTATAGCCCAGTGGTTAAGATTTTTACCTGTAATGTAGAAGGTTGTGAGTTTGAATCTCCACAGAAACATTTTAAAAATACTGGTTACACAAGTTAAAAAGGTTGGAGTAGGCTAATACGGGTGTTATTTGATCATATTTTACGTTTTGCTCCATTTTTTTTCTCAAAATCGAATTTTTTACTGTTGGGAACAACCTATGTATTTAAGTTTTATTTAGCCTCTATTTCTAAAAGGTTTCTGTAGGGATTTAAACTCTCAACCTTCTACATTAAGGGCAAGAACCTTAACCACAGGGCTATAGTTCTCAATGCTATGCCAGTGCTGAAAAACAGCATAGAAGTTTCTCTTCTGTTAAAAACAGCATAGAAACTTCTATGAGACTTCTCAGCACTGACTTAGTATTGAGCTCTATAGCCCGGTGGTTAAGTTGCTTGTCCTTAAAGGATAACTGTTGTATATATATTTTTTGGAGTATTGGATTGTGGTGAGTAATATCTCCTTGGTGGCCCTATTTCAAATTTTCACTGTGTATTCAATTACCCCTTAATTCCACATTTTTGCTCCCTGTACTGCCTACTTTTACCTGTGCTTAAAATAGGGTTGCTAGGCATGGTCCGTCTATCTGTTGAAGGACGGATGCAGAAGCAGGCTGCGTGCAAGGTCACATTACTGACAGCGAGGGACTGTAAGTAAATGATTAAAGCCTGGTCCTCCCCAGCAGCTGATAACAGTGCCTGGGCTGTGTGCACTTCTCCCTGTCCCTGTGCTTGGCAGACGCTCCCTCACTCAGCAGAGCTGGAGAATGCAGAGTTGAAGCAGCGCAGACCAGGGAAGGGAGATCTGCCATCTGCTCAGTGTATAAATGAAAGCAACATGTGGTAAGAGGACCCCTTTGTGCTGCAGGAGATTAACCATTTAGGGGGGAGGGCTCTGGTTACTGACACTTTTGGGGGGGCTATTGTTACTGGCTAGTAAGGGCAGGCGGGATTAGCCTCAGGGTGAGGGCAGTGGTGGCCATCTTAACTGAATAGTAAAATTGCAGTTTTATGCAGACTGGTTGCTAAGGGCTGAATCTTATTAAATATGGGGTAAGTCAGTCAAATAGTAACTGATTCTGGAATATCATGTTATTAGTAACTACATATATGAATATTGAAATTAGGGTCTTTCATGTTCATAACACTGACTCCATATATGGACATATGCATATATGGAGTCAAAGCAGGGGTTCCTAAGCTGGGAAATTCCCCACTCTGGAGTCCCGACTGTTCAACCATATGCCTGGTGGACGGGACTGAAGCAGGTGGCCCCTTAGAGGATTGGGGCCCTGAGCAATTGCCCAGTTTGCCCCCCCCCATGCCGGCCCTGGCTGAGGGACAAAGATATATTTTTTTCTTTTTCCACTAATACACGCAAAAAAGGGCTTTAAAACAGATAACTGCACCGCTGAGCTGCAAATATATATTTTTCTTTTTATACTAATACACAGAAAAAAGAGTTTTGAAACAGATAACTGCACAACTTAGGCCTCTTTCACACGGGTGTCATGTTTTTGGCCCGGATAAGATGCGGGTGCGTTGTGGGAAAATGCGTGATTTTTCCGCGCGAGTGCAAAACATTGTAATGCGTTTTGCACGCGCGTGAGAAAAATCGCCATGTTTGGTACCCATACCCGAACTTCTTCACAGGTTTGGGATCGGGGTTGTGTAGATTGTATTATTTTCCCTTATAACATGGTTATAAGGGAAAATAATAGCATTCTTAATACAGAATGCATAGTACAATAGGGCTGGAGGGGTTAAAAAAAAATAAAAAAATATTTAACTCACCTTAATCCACTTGTTCACGCAGCCCGGCTTCTCTTCTTTCTTCTGGACCTGGGTAAAGGACCTTTGATGACATCACTGTGCTCATCACCATGGTGATGGATCATGTGACGGACCATGTGATGAGCGCAGTGATGTCACCACAGGTCCTTTTCCTGTGCACAGCAAAGATGAAGACAGAAGAGAAGCCGGGTGAACAAGTGGATTAAGGTGAGTTAAATTATTAATATTTTTTTTAACCCCTCCAGCCCTATTGTAGTATGCATTCTGTATTAAGAATGCTATTATTTTCTCTTATAACCATGTTATAAGGGAAAATAATAATGATCGGGTCCCCATCCCGATCGTCTCCTAGCAACCATGCGTGAAAATCGCACCATATCTGCACTTGCTTGTGGATGCTTGCGATTTTCACGCAGCCCCATTCACTTCTATAGGGCCTGCGTTGCGTGAAAAACGCACAAAATAGAGCATGCTGCAATTTTCACGCAACGCACAAGTGATGCGTGAAAATCACCGCTTATGTGCACAGCCCCATAGAAATGAATGGGTCCGGATTCAGTGCGGGTGCAATGCGTTCACCTCACGCGTGGAAATCTCGCCCGTGTGAAAGGGGCCTTAGCGGCAAATATATTTTACTTTTGCCACTAATACACAACAAAAAGGGCTGTAATTTTCGCACTTTACCACACAATGGCTAATAAGGGTGGGCAACTCTCAAAACAATAATGACCTCTGGTGCCGCCCCTCCCTCTCTACCCAGCATATAAACGGCCCGCGAAACTGACGCAGCACCCCTTACTCCTCCCCGGCCAAACTCCACCCCCCCATGTAAATTAACCCTATCCTGGTCTGCTACTTACCCCTCAGTCAGCTATCACTGTGCTACGCCTGCGCCTCGCTCCGTTGTCCTGATTTCTCCTTGGTGCTCCGCCACCCTCTGGCATCTTCTGCGCCCTGTTACTTCCATACACTATGTTATTGTGCTATGACCATAGTCACATAATTGTTAAGGTGGGAAAAAAAAGGTACATGAGGTCCAATTTATATTATTTTATTTTACTCATTTATACAACACTAATATATTCTGCAGACATTATCATCTCTTACTGTCCTCCAGTGTCGTTCCCTATCAGTATGTACTTGCAGTGTGAGAGCAAACCTGAGTACCCATGCAAACATGAGGAGAATATACAAACTCCATGCAGATGTTGTCCTTTCAGATTCGACCCTAGGACCCTTACATGCAGAAATCTCCTCCAAAGTATGGGGAGTGATCACTAATGCCATCTCTCTACACCACACATACTCATTGTTTTCCAGCGTGTTTAGACAGCATGATCGAATGACCATTTAGGTGCCTACACAAACAATTCAGTTACCTGACGCGAGAGCATTTCACTCATTCATCAGGTAATCGGCGGCACCATTACACCGCCAGATAATCACTAACGAGCATTCCTCAGATTCTCGGCTTGTGTAAAGGGCCCTTTAGAAATCTGTTACCCCAGTGGAATGAGATTATACTGTAGACATCTTATTGCTGTCCAAGATTTTCCTATGGCAAAAATAGGAAGATTCAGACTCCAGCACTCACTTTTTTGAAGTGTCAAATTCTCCGTCTTTATTTAGCAATTGTGCACAGACAATACAGGACTCAAATTCTCTCTGATGTAGGCTGTTGACGCATTTCGAAAGGTTCTTATTCGTAACAGTAATGTGCGTCTGATGTTTTCAGGTATAAGTAGGAGCAAGGGTGTATGTAATTAGCGCTAAGGTCACTCCCACCTCTCACTATGCAAAAGGTGGGGGAGGGGAGCGGCATAAGAAATTGGGATTCCTCCCCTTTGCGCAGCACTTGACTCTAATAATTATCACCTGGAACATCAGATTCATTCCATTTGAATATCTGACATACAGAGACTTGCATAATGTTACTTTAAAAACAAACTTAGTTCGATACATACAGATTGTCTCTTCTAACATAGTAAAAGTTATGTAACATACAGATAAAACAATAGGAACAAGAAATCAAGAAAACTCTGCTGACTGGTCTACTGCATTTAGTAGGTACCCGTTCACATTGGAGTTGCGTTACTTCTAAATTTGGTTTTTGAAGTGGTGCTACTAGATATTGTGATGAAAGATGTACATCATTGTAGGGCATACATAATACACCTGTTTCTGCAAATTTCTAAGTATATATACACATGAATAATAGAAACAAAAGAAGAGAGAAAAGAAAAGAAAGACCTTTAATAAAAGTGCATAATTTCCTTTCTCATATTTAATCCTTTTGGATATCTTGTTTCTAATTTAAATATCCAAAAGGCCTCTCACTTAGATTTACTTGGTGTTTTATATCCCCTCCTCTGATGGAGGTTTTTACATGTTCTATGGCATATGTTTTGAAATGCTTAGGACTGCGATTATGTTTCTCAATAAAATGTCTTGCCACATTCTATATGTTAGTATAAGAGGGATTGTCTATATAGTTTAAATGTTCTAAGATTCTGTTTTTAAATTTTCTTATAGTGCACCCTATATACATTTTATCGCATTGTTCACACCAGATCACATAAACTACTGCTCTTGTATTGCAGTTGATGTAAGACTTAATATTATAAGTCTGTGTGTGATCTGTGTTAGAGAACGTCTTTGTATTTTGCACATAATTACATGTGCGGCATCGCTGACTACCGCAGCGTGTGAACCCCTTATATGTCAGCAATGTATCTGTTTGTGGACAAATTTCCCGTACAAACATGGACGGGGACAGGGAGTTTCCTATTGTCGGAGGTCTTTTTGACACTATCCTACAGCCTTCTCTTAATACAATATTCAATATATTGTCTTCATACAATACCGGAAGGTATTTTTTTATTATATCTTGAATTGTATTATATTGTTGGCTGTACGTGAGTACCAAAGTTGGTTGTGTTGTTTTATTCTTATTGTCTTCCATTATGTCTCCCTTTGTACATCTTTGTTCATTGTTATTATTTCTGATAACATGTTTTAGATGTTTATTTGTCATTATATTTTTGGGGTTATTTTTATTGTTATTGAACAACAAGAGTTCCCTAGCTTTATTTTTTGCTATTTGGAGGCCTCTTGAAATCATCCACTCTGGATATTTTCATGTTCAATAACAATAAAAATAACCCCAAAAATATAATGACAAATAAACATCTAAAACATGTTTATTTTCCTATTGTTTTATCTGTATGTTACATAACTTTTACTATGTTAGAAGAGACAATCTGTATGTATCGAACTAAGTTTGTTTTTAAAGTAACATTATGCAAATCTCTGTATGTCAGATATTCAAATGGAATGAATCTGATGTTCCAGGTGATAATTATTAGAGTCAAGTGCTGCGCAAAGGGGAGGAATCCCAATTTCTTATGCCGCTCCCCTCCCCCACCTTTTGCATAGTGAGAGGTGGGAGTGACCTTAGCGCTAATTACATACACCCTTGCTCCTACTTATACCTGAAAACATCAGACGCACATTACTGTTACGAATAAGAACCTTTCGAAACGCGTCAACAGCCTACATCAGAGAGAATTTGAGTCCTGTATTGTCTGTGCACAATTGCTAAATAAAGACGGAGAATTTGTGAGTGCTGGAGTCTGAATCTTCCTATTCTTGCTGTTGTACCTGTATAAGGAGGTTGAAAAACCAAGGTACCGAGCACGCGGATACATTTCAACCGCAGAAACAGTGAGCCGGTATCCTTACTTCACAAGATTTTCCTATGTCTGTGATCTCTTTTAGTGGAGCACAATGGTTTCCATCACATAACAGTGTGTTCCTCTAATGTCCATCATGCTGTTGGGACCCCTAGTGATCAGATGAAATCTAAAGCCATCTGCAAATGGGTCAATTACATGCAGTGACACCACAGGAGAAAGGAAGCATTACATGCTTATTATTGACGTCAGTAGACTGGTCATGTAATCTCTGTGGTCTCCACTAAGAAAGACATTCTTGGCAGCTCCTCTCTTATAGCGTACTGAATGGGGGACCCTGTATATTATAATACTCTTTAACAGTGTATTTGAACAAGATGTAACATTATTTTATCTATCTCTTTCTTTTTATCATTTGACAAAGAGGCAAGGATCAATCCTGGCCTTCCACACAGGACATTTTTCCACTGCCTCATTTGCTAAAAGTTGTTCCTTTAGAGGGTGCAGTCCTGACCAAGTTTTCACCTCCAGTAGAAGAGGAGATAATCCCAACTAAGACTGGGCCCCCTCTTGCCCTGGGTACCATAGCAGTCGCACACTCTGCCGCTATGGTAGTTACGCCCCTGCAAAGAGGTATCTCCTGAGGAAAGAGAACCTTCTCGCTAGTGCCAGCTTGTGGTAGTGACTCAAAATCAGAATTTTCAACAAGCCTTGGGACATGACAAGGAAAAATAGCCAAGCCAGATATCCAGCTGTTTTTCATTATTTTGATAGTCCATGCCTATAAGTGATCCATTACATCAACATTCGTTGTGTATAGCTATAAAAAGGGGAAAAAATAACTTCTTGCTCTTACTTTTTATTTACGTGATGATTCCAGTTTGTATCCAGGTACCATGCTGATATATTTCAGTCAGGTGTCTGCGCAAGCCAAGAAGTAAAAGTGTTTAATACGTGAGAACTATCTCAGCTTTGCAGAAAGCCCCTGGAGATGAGTTGAAGAATATTATAGGTTACTGAGGAGAACAAGAACTACCTAAGTCCATACAGTACATTTGAGAGGGTAAAAGGAATATCCAATTAAAATGTAAATGTAGATAATACCAAATACTAGTTTTGTGTCTTTTCATGCAAGCCTTGAGGTATTACTTGGTGAATGTAATTTGCATACAATTAAAACTTAATGTGCCCTTTACTTTTAACAGAAAAACTGAATCTTAAAGAGGACGAGTCAGCAGTGTTGACATGTCTGCTTTAGTAAATACTTGGTTGCCTCATAAGATAATACTTCTTATAACGTTGTATTGTGCCGTTACCCTGTGGCCGGTTTACACAGCCTGATAGTTGGGCAGATTATCAGAGGTGAACTCTATGGTGAGCACTCGTTCCAGACAATCTGCCCATCTAAAGGTGCAGCCGATCACCCTATGAACGAGCATGGCGGAATTCACACCCCAGGTGTGAAACTAACCTTAGTGATCTAATGCTACAGAAGAAAAAAAATAATGTAATTTATATGCAAATTAGCTGTTAAGTGCCCCCAATGACAGGCCTAAATCACTTTGTGTACTCTTGCACCCGCTTGCCAGCCCCTCCATCTTCTTGATCGACATGAACAGTAGGGATGAGTATGTGGAGATCTGGTCCTGTTATTTAAGAAGAAATGGAGGAAGCTGGCAGAGGAAGCAGGAGGAACAAGGGTGCACAGGGTAGCTCGGACTTGCCCTTGGTGGACTTAGCTGGTCAATTTCATATGTATTTAACGGGTTTCTGTCATCAGAAATGCCTAAATTAAACTGGCTGACATTAGTGATGTGCTAACTAGCCTATTCCTTGTTTTATCCATGCCCCCGTTACTAGGCTAATTTGCATATTATAAAAGTTACATTTATGGAGTAACGGGGGCATGGATAAAACTAGGAATAGGCTAGTTAGGTTCAGTTGACATTAGCACATCGCTAATGTCAGCCAGTTTAATTTGGGTATTTCTGGTGACAGAAACCCTTTAAATATTTTTTTACTCCAGGCAAAGTGAAATACAGTTACATTCCCCATCAAAGTGAATATACCTTAGCTGCAGGGTACATAAACAATTTGGATATATACACTGATTAGCAAAAGGGTAACAATGTTTTGAACTTTTGACTTTAATGCTCCATATCTCCATCCACTACAGCTTCGAATGTGAGACTACCATCATTTTATAGACAATCATCTTGGCTCCCATACAGAAATTGGACTTGCAACTATTTAGCATATGATTAGTTATGCAGATTCTTGTCATGTAACTGCATTGTTACTGTTTTGCTCCTGGTGGTGGAACAATCTTTTTCTTCTTGTAGACTACAAATTACAACCTGTTCTCACATTCCCTAATAGCTCAGTGTGTTATTAGGTTGATTCTCAAGGTAAAGATCACTGTTTCAAATCCAGGAGCAGCCATGAAGAAGAATTCCCCAAGAAAAGAAAAACAGCATCATCCAGCCATCTCGGCCAAGAAAATTGCCAAACTGAATCATGTGAGTGCCATGACAGTTGGAAGAATACAAAATGAAGTCTGTCCATCCATTCCAAAGCAAAGAATTTGCTAGCACTTTCCCTAGCGCCTGCTGACATCTCTCCCTGCACTGAGTCTTCTAGTGCTTCCCGAGGACTCCAAGCACTCCACTTGACACCGTACGCACTGCCGACCCCATGAAGCGCTGCAGCTTGGTTGGGATCTCGCCGTATTCTACCCACCCTGGACCTACGACAAGGTTTCCAGGTTCCAGTGGGTGACCCTGTCTTCCTTCTGAGAGAGATGCAGGAACAAGCTCTTACAAGAGCTAGGAATTATACTCTGGAGAGTATAATAATTCTAGCAATCCCCAGAGTGTACAGTCATGGCCAAAAGTTTTGAGAATTACATAAATATTGGAAATTGGAAAAGTTGCTGCTTAAGTTTTTATAATAGCAATTTGCATATACTCCAGAATGTTATGAAGAGTGATCAGATGAATTGCATAGTCCTTCTTTGCCATGAAAATTAACAATCTCAAAAAAGCCTTTCCACTGCATTTCATTGCTGTCATTAAAGGACCTGCTGAGATCATTTCAGTAATCATCTTGTTAATTCAGGTGAGAATGTTGACGAGCACAATGCTGGAGATCATTATGTCAGGCTGATTGGGTTAAAATGGCAGACTTGACATGTTAAAAGGAGGGTGATGCTTGAAATCATTGTTCTTCCATTGTTAACCAGTGTGACCTGCAAAGAAACGTGTGCAGCTATCATTGCGTTGCATAAAAATGGCTTCACAGGCAAGGATATTGTGGCTACAAGAACTTCAAGGAAAGAGGTTCAATTCTTGTTAAGAAGGCTTCAGGGCATCCAAGAAAGTCCAGCAAGCGCCAGGATCATCTCCTAAAGAGGATTCAGCTGCGGGATCGGAGTGCCACCAGTGCAGAGCATGCTCAGGAATGGCAGCAGGCAGGTGTGAGCGCATCTGCGCGCACAGTGAGGCGAAAACTTTTGGAAGATGCCCTGGTGTCAAGAAGGGCAGCAAAGAAGCCACTTCTCTCCAAAAAAACATCAAGGACAGATTGATCTTCTGCAGAAAGTTTGGTGAATGGACTGCTGAGGACTGGGGCAAAGTCATATTCTCTGATAAAGCCTCTTTCCGATTGTTTGGGGCATCTGGAAAAAGGCTTGTCCGGAGAAGAAAAGGTGAGCGCTACCATCAGTCCTGTGTCATGCCAACAGTAAAGCATCCTGAGACCATTCATGTGTGGGGTTGCTTCTCATCCAAGGGAGTTGGCTCACTCACAATTTTGCCCAAAAACACAGCCATGAATAAAAATGGTACCAAAACACCCTCCAACAGCAACTTCTTCCAACAATCCAACAACAGTTTGGTGAAGAACAATGCATTTTCCAGCACGATGGAGCACCGTGCCATAAGGCAAAAGTGATAACTAAGTCGCTCGGGGACCAAAACATTGACATTTTGGGTCCATGGCCTGGAAACTCCCCAGATCTTAATCCCATTGAGAACTTGTGGTCAATCCTCAAGAGGCGGGTGGACAAACAAAAACCCACTAATTCTGACAAACTCCAAGAAGTGATTATGAAAGAATGGGTTGCTATCAGTCAGGAATTGGCTCAGAAGTTGATTGAGACCATGCCCAGTCGAATTGCAGAGGTCCTGAAAAAGAAGGGCCAACACTGCAAATACTGACTCTTTGCATAAATGTCATGTAATTGTCGATAAAAGCATTTGAAACATATGAAGTGCGTGTAATTATATTTCACTACATCACAGAAACAACTGAAACAAAGATCTAAAAGCAGTTTAGCAGCAAACTTTGTGAAAACTAATATTTGTGTCATTCTCAAAACTTTTGGCCACGACTGTAGTTCTCCAATCCCCCAAATATGAGCCCAGACTTCATGAAGGGTAGAACAGGACACTTTAATAGGGCAACATGTCAGCCATTTATGCAGTGTACTTAGTGCAGGGAGAGATGTCAGCAGGCGCTAGGGAAAGTGCTAGGAAAGACTTGTAAACTTTTATTTTGCTGAATAAAAGTTCAGGGAAAGAGCATTAGAAGTTTAGGGAAAGGATAGGGAGGAATTATTCCACAGTATTGAAGCAGAACAGGATTCAATAGGGGAGTGTATATGTTCTAAAGCCTTTTTTGGCATGTATTAGTTGGGGAAAAAAGGGCTTATTAGCCGTTGTGTGGTGAAGTGAGAAAATTACAACCCATTTTTGCGTGTATTAGTGGCAAAAAAAAAGTATTATTTGCCGTTCAATGGTGTAGTTATATGTTCTAAAGCTTTTTTGCCCGTTCAACGATACAGTTATATGTTCTAAAGCTTTTTTGGTGTGTATAAGTGGCAAGTGACAAAGTTACAGCCTTTTTTGGGGTGTATTAATTTCCTTTTTATTTACTTATTTCATATAACATTATGTCAGACAGAGAAGTGAAAGGCCCTGCACAGGGGACGGGCACAGGCCTAAATGTTTCTGGCACAGGCACAGGTCGCAGCAGAGTAAGGGGGCATGGTAGCAGGGGTTACTTCCAGAGGCCTGAGCAACCAGTGTCAGCTGACGGTCATGTCTTGACCAGCAACCCAGCGGTTCTTGTATGGTTGACTCAGTCATCCACTTCATCCCAAGTGACATTAGACACCCCCAGCCAAGAGTCAGTGGGTTGTCAGACACAACCCTTAGTTGGCATGGCCCGGGAGCAGGCCCTGTGCCTTCCCCTGTCCTCAACCTGCCTCTGTCCTTTTTTGTTCCCTCAGCCAGAGAAGTATTATATGCTGTGGGCTCAGCTCCACTAAACAGTGAGGAAGATCTACTAGAGGACAGTCAGCAGCTACTGCAGTGCCCAGTCAAGATCTGAAGGAGACATCAGCCGCTTCCTCTGCTTGGCGAGCAAGTAGTGATGAGGAGAGTGGCGTAGGAGCTGGTGTTGCAAGCGGTCAGGCTCCTGGCTCAGAGACCGTTGAGGAGGACATCAGTGACGTGCAGACAGTACTTGATGATCTAGCTGATCGCAATTGGGAGCCGGGTGACAAAGGGGATTCATCATCATCGGGAGAAGAGGGTGGCAGCTTGCTCGTGAGGCCGCGGTGGAGCCAGCAAGTCGGTAGCATGGCTGTGAGTTAGCAGGGTGGCAGCAGTAGAAGGTCAGGAGCCAAACGTGCCTGGGCTAGACCACCTACTTTGCAGGAGCCTACCTGCCCGGAAAGTAGCGGTGCAGGGATTTATGGAGGCAGAGGTGGTAGCAGTCAGTCAGTGTGGAGTGTTGGGGGTAAAATCACCTACTCGGCGGTGTGGCAGTTTTTTGTTAAGCCGCCAGAGGAGGTGAACATGGCTATTTGCCGAATCTGTGGGCAGAAGGTGAAGCGTGGCCAGGGTGCCAATGTTGGCACCACGGCCTTGCGTCAACATATCCAGCGTCACAATAAATTGGCCTGGGAAAGATGTGGCTCCAATGTGGTGCATCACCCAGTGACACGCACCCGATTTCAGGCAGTCAAGGCTCCACCACCTCAGCCGAAGGGAGCTGTCTGTCCTTCCCATCATCTGCCGGTCCTGAAGCTCCTGCTCCTCGTCCTTCAATTCCTCGTCAGTCATTCCGTCAGCAATCGATCACTGAAGCGATTGCCAAGAGACAACAGTATGCGTGCACTCATCCAACGGCGCAGAAGTTGAACATTCTTCTGGCCAAGTTGCTGGTGCTGCAGTCCCTCCCTTTTCAAGTGGTGAACTCTGCACCTTTCAGAGAACTGATGGCTTGTGCTGAGCCGAGGTGGAGAGTCCCAAGCCGTAATTTCTTTGCCAGAAAGGCAGTACTAGCCCTGCACAAATATGCAGAGCAGAAGGTGGGCCAGTCCTTGAGCCTGTCAGTGTCTGCCAAAGTGCACGGCAGCGCCGACGTGTGGAGCTGTAACTACAGTCAAGGACAATATATGTCCTTTACGGCCCACTGGGTAAATGTGGTTCCTGCCCAGCCAAAACAGCAACTTGGCCAGGTGACGCCGATTCCGCCTCCACGTTCTCACGCCGTTGGTCCTGTGAAAATGTCCGCCTCTGCCTCCTCTTCCTCCATCGTGTCCTCAGCCTCCACTGCAGGGACATTTCACAGTGCTCCTAAAGCATACCACATGTGCAGGGCACAGCGGTGTCATGCTGTTCTACACAAGCAAGAGTTACACAGGGGAGGAACCGCTCCGTGTCCTTCATCAAGAAATAGAATCCTGGCTTTCTCTGCGACAACTCAAAATCATAACCATGGTAACCGACAATGGGAAGAACATTGTGTCAGAGCTGTGTAAAGGAGGGCTGAGCCATGCGCCATGCATGGCGCACATGTTCAATCTGGTTGCAAAGCAGTTCCTAAGGTCTTCCACCCATCTGCAAGACTTCCTAAAAATACCCAGGAAACTTTGCATGCACTTCAGCCACTCGTACACCGCAAAGCACACCTCCATATTTTGGACCGACTGTACGAACAGAGAAGGGACATAAACAATTTCTTGACGATCCAAGCAGACAGGAGTACTCCCCTGTGTAACTTCGATATCAGCCAGTGGCAGCTCATGCGTGACACCTGCCGTTTGCTCAGGCCCTTTGAGGAGGCCATGTTGTTTGCCAGTCGCCAGGACTACGGGATGAACTATGTCATTCCACTGCTTCATATCCTGGAACAGATACTGGTACATCTGGCTGGTCAGGGGACTGGAGACGTGGCGGCTACAGCTCACGACCAAATGAACCCTGTGGGGGCTGAACTGGAGGAGGAGGACATTGGAGCACAAGTAATGTCTAGCGAAATGGGTGTTTTTTCTACACAGGTGACAGGAGAGTAGTGTTGAGCGTGAATATTCGAATAATGAATTTTAATCGCAAATATCAGCATTTTGAGAATTCGCGAATATTTTGAATATAGTGCTATATATTTGTCATATCGAATATTCGTAATTTTTTTCCATCTGAACAATGTCGTCATTGGCCCACAAGCAAGAAGTAGGTAGGAATCATGTGTTCACTTCAGATGATGAATATTCTAAAAAATGAATATATAGCACTATATTGAATATAGTGCTATATATTAGTTTTTTAGAATATTTGTCATTTTTTTTCCATCTGAATTCATGAATCATGACTACCGATAGAAAAAAATTACAAATATTCTAAAAAACAAATATATAGCACTATATTGAATATCACTGAAGTCATGATTCCTCCCTGCTCAAGTTGCTTGTGGGCCAATGACTCATTGGCCCACAAGCAAGAAGCAGGGAGAAATCATGTGTTCAGATGGAAAAATGATGAATATTCGTAAAAACGAATATATAGCCTTATATTCTATGGTGCTATATATTTGTTTTTAAGCCACGCCTTTATTGAGCACGTAATATTCGCATATTCCGCAATCATTACCTTGCCAATTTTCACGTAAAAAAGGTTAAATATAACAAATATACGAATTTGCGAATATATGACGAATATTCCACAAAATATTTATGTACATCTCTGTTTTGGATCCACTCCTGTTTTTTTGGGGGCTTTAGCAATACTGATGGCTTACTGACCAAATGCTTACCGAGTGAAGGATGCTCAACAGACAGGATCAGTTTTTTTGCGGGTTATTGTTCTGACGGATCAGAGGAAGGGCAAAATAATCAGTGACTTCAACACAAACTTACTGCTGACTCCCTCTCCACTCTGTCAGAGGGGCTTTACTTGTATAAGGATTTAATAGAGCAGGTCCGGTTGACATCTATGTGGAATCAGCTGACGATGGTGTAAAAGGAGTGCCCTCTTTAACGCTACAGTAGGATCTTGGGCCTCTGCATGGTTCTTTATACCTGGCGCTAACATTGACCTGTAAGGCTGAGTTCACACTTGAGTTATTTGGCCAGTTTTGGCACCGTAACTGCCCAAATAAGTGATGTGTGCAGTGATTCTAAGAGCGACGCCTGTTATGTGCGTGTCATACGGACTCACAGTATTGTTTCACTACCACAGCAGACTCCCTATGCGTGTTACTGCAAGGCACAGTGTTCTACACCACTATACAGTTTCTCTGCAGCCAGGAAAAAGCAGTTTTTTAATAAGATTTGCCGCAAATAAATTTGGATTGAATCAAATCTTTTCAGAAAATTCGGCGAACCGGCCGAATAGAATTTTCGAGAAATTTGCTCATCTCTAATTCGTTCAAGTCAAAAGTACAAAACATTGTTACCCTTTTGCTTGTCAGTTTATATAGATGGTAGACGGGAAGGAGTTAACTATCTAAGCCAGGCTGAAATACTATTATCCTCGTACAATTTGATAAGCTTATAATAGAAAGTGTTCACATTTTTCAGGTAAGTGAAATAATTAAATACTTGATTGATTTCCTCATGAAATTCACATTTCTTTGTACTAGCTGGTATAGTACTATACCAGCATGGAAGGATTTCATTTTGAAATACTGTAGATGCATTGATAGCAATTTGTTAATGATTATTGTGGTTTCCTTGAATGTAATATTTACTGTATTATAGACGGCTGATAAAACACTATTGTTAAAAATACACCCCCTCGGAATAATGAATTTATACAGTCAGCAGTTACAGGAATCTTCCCATTGTGAGCGCGATGATGACTATTACAGTGAATAAAATGTCCTAATAATGGCAATGTGTTACTTTGTTCCTGATACATTGTGCAGACGTCAGCTGCCAGTCCACTAACATGTTAATCAGCAGGAAAGCTGGAGTGTTTTATCACCCCTGTACAGATCATCTAATAAGTCAATCCATCCATCTACTACTGTATTTCATCAGGCTGCTAAATTATAGTTAGAGATCCAAACAATAGAGTTTGATCCAAATTTATTTGCGGCAAATCGCGTTAAAATACAGCTATTTCCTGGCTGCAGAGAGACTGTAAAGTAGTGTAGAACACTGTGCCTTGTAGTAACACGCATAGGGAGTCTGCTGTGGTAGTGAAACAATACTGTGAGTCAGTATGACATGCAGATGACAGGCGTCGCTCTTAGAATCACTGCACACATCACTTATTTGGGCAGTCACAGGGCCAAAACTGACCAACTAACTCAAGTGTGAACTCAGCCTTACAGATCGATGCTAGCGTTAAGAAGAAGCACACTCCTCTTACACAATCGTCAGCTGATTCCACATAGATGTCTACAGAACCTGTTCCATTAAACGCTTATACAAGTAGAGCCCCCGGACAGAGTGGAGAGGGTATCAGGAGTAAGTTTGTGTTGACGTCACTGATTATTTTGCCCTACCTCTGATCTGTCAGAACAATAACCCCCAAGAACAGATCCTGTCTGTTGAGCATCCGAAAGCGAGAGCTCACGGGTAGATAAGAAAATTGTTTACCGTGCCTAAATTATTATCTCACTGCCTGAAGGACAGTTTAAATAAAATAAAAAAACAACTTTATTCAAATTTCAAGGTTAAAAGGGCAAATCTTTCTCATCCTTGTTAAGAGACAGGCAAATTGTGGGATTTGGTGTGAAGCAGGTGAAGCAAATAGTGGCCAGCTATATTACACTCTTAGTCCCTTCACATAGGCCCCACAAGGGGCCTACGGTATCAGACGTAGACCCTAGCCCCTATGTACCCCACTCAGTTGTATTCAGTGTGGGGGATTGGAACTAATACCCACAGAATCAATGATATAGACAGTACAATAGGTATATCGGTGTAACCCAGTATTGTCACACTATCCTAAGGGTGCTCCAAAGATCAACCAGCCAGATAAGATTCAAAATTACCCCACTTTTGTCTGGGTCAATTCACTTGTTGGTCATGTGCACCTGGACCCACAGGTCCACTCGGTCACCCTACAAGCAGAGCCCCTATTATCGGACAAAGAAGGTCCGTGTAGTATGGGCACTAGTGGGTACAAAAGACCTCTCTTCAAACAGGTCCTTGTACATGTGTTGCAGAGTGGAGCGCAGGTAAAGATTTTGACTACCACCAGAAGGCTTCCTAAACTAAGCCCTCTCAGCCCGCTCAACATGTTTCTGTGTCCATTTAACCGAACACTTTGTCAGGAGCAAGGCGTAGGATCTAATAGGCGGGAATCTATACTGGGCGATGGAGCCGGCGATAGATGCTGCACGTGTCTTGTGTAGCATATCGGCACTAAGATGGCCGTTCGCGCCCACCGGGTCCCGCTCTTTAAATAGGGATGTGCCCCAGGGATTTTGAGGAAAAAGAGCGCTATCAAACCAATAGGGATATGGGGGTGTGGTCAAATGTAGTTGCCACAAGCCCTGTCCTCATCTGCCGAGTACTGGAATATTCTTTAAAAGCCTTTCCCTATCATTAATCAGCAAGGGAGGGGGGATTACTAGGTGGCTATGGTGGAGGGTCATATTGGGGGTACTTAGTGTATTATTTTAGCAAGCAGAAACAAAGGCATAAGCTCTAACAGAAGATATATTAGAGATAAGATTGTTACACTCATTTGCAAGAAAGTATCAAAATGTTGCTAAGGGTAGCAGATACTGTATCCCATGCCTTCTCATTGATGGCAGGATACTTAGTGTCATGGCATGATGCTCTGTGGGTTCTCATAAGTACATCAAAGGAAAAGAACTCTGATAGATTGATCCCTCTTATTTTTTATGAGGCAAGGAGGGGAATCATCTCACTGTCGGGGAAGTGGATGTGTGCTATTTCAACAGGGGGTAATTTTGGTGGCATAAATTTATTCAATAAAGCATGTAAAGCTACTTAATTCATTTTAGTCCCTTTGGTCTCTCTGTATTTAGGCGGTAGATCCACTCAAGTTATTTTTTAAGTAGTCTCTTATCCAGATCTCCTCCTCTTGGAGATTGGCGAACATGTTCAATGCCTTGGAATTGTATCACCTTGGCGTTGCCAGTAGAGTTGAGCGGACACCTGGATGTTCTGGTTCGACGGGTTCAGCCGAACTTGACCCCGAACCTGACCCCGAACCTCATTGAAGTCAATGGGGACCCAAACTTTGGAGCACTAAAATGTCATGGAAAGGGCTAGAGGGCTGAAAAATGTGGTTAAGAGCATTGCAAGTGCTGTGCAAACAAATGTGGATAGGGAAATTACTTAAAATAACATAAAATGTGCCGGTGTAGGTGGAAGCGGAGGTGGAGGAGGTAGCCAACACTGGTTTTTGTTTTTATTTTATTTTATTATTTTATTTTTTTTGTTCAAATTTGGGTAGACCCCCCAAAAAATTGGGAAATATAAAAAATAAAACAAAGAGAAAGTGCGCTGGAGTACAACAATGACTGGGTGAGGCCGGTATACATGTCTATTCTGCACAAGGTACAGACAAGTAGAGATGTCCCGAATAGTTCGCCGGCGAATAGTTCCCGGCGAACATAGCTTGTTTGCGTTCGCCACGGCGGGCGAACATATGTGATGTTCGGTCCGCCCCCTATTCGTCATCATTGAGTAAACTTTGACCCTGTACCTCACAGTAAGCAGACACATTCCAGCCAATCAGCAGCAGACCCTCCCTCCCAGACCCTCCCACCTCCTGGACAGCTTCCATTTTAGATTCATCCGGAAGCTGCATTCTTAGTGAGAGGAGGGACAGTGTAGCTGCTGCTGATTTAATAGGGAAATCGATAGCTAGGCTAGTGTATTCAGTGTCCACTACAGTCCTGAAGGACTCATCTGATCTCTGCTGTAATCTAATTGCAGTTGCCTGCCTGCCAGCGTGTGTGTCAGGCTCACAGCGTATACTGTGCCCACTTGCCCAGTGCCACCACTCATATCTGGTGTCACAATAGCTTGCATTTAAAAAAAGCTAAACTTTTTGGACTCTGAAATAATAGCAGTCATTTTCCTTCACACGTGTGCGTTTCAGGGCCTGCCAGGGCACAGTGTCACACCAGTGCAACTCATATCTGGTGTAACAGTAGTGCACATTTAAAAAAAGAAATACAATTTTGACTGTAATAGATTGAATAGCAGTTAGTTGTCTGCAAGCGTGTGTGTCAGGCCTACAGCGTCTACTCTGCCAACTTCTGCCAGTGCACAATGCCACTCATATCTGGTGTCACAGTAGCTTGCAGGCATAGTACAACTTAACTAATCTAAAAAAAAATGACAGGCAGGCCACCCCACAGGGGCCGTTGTGGTCGTGGTGCTGTGATTCCCTTTGGCCCTAGAATAATGCCCAGTGTTCAGAGGCCACGTACCCTGAACTCGAAAAGTTCTGAGGACATAGTTGACTGGCTAACACAGGACACCCAATCTTCTACAGCTTTCGCTCGGAACCTTGACACACCATCCTCCTCCAGCTTAGCTTCGGGCACCTCTCAAGTTACCACTCGCCCGCCTGCCACCACTAGCACCACAGCTGCTTCACTTGATCTGTCAGAGGAGTTATTTACACATCAGTTGGAAGAAATGAGTGATGCGCAACCATTATTGCCAGAGGATGTAGATAACAGGGATATGTTTCAGGATGTAGATAACAGGGATATATCTCAGTCTCAGGGATATGTCTCAGGCAGCATTACACACATGGATGTACGGTGTGATGATGATGATGTTGTACCCGCTGCTGCTTCCTTTGCTGAGTTGTCAGATACAAGTGAAGCGGTTGATGATGACGATGTGTCCGTGGATGTCACGTGGGTGCCCGCTCGAAGAGAAGAAGAACAGGGGGAAAGTTCAGATGGGGAGACAGAGAGGAGGAGGAGACGAGTTGTAAGCAGGGGGAGGTCGTCGCAAGGAGCTAGTGGCACAGTCAGATAGCATGCATCGGCACCCGGGGTCAGCCAGACAGCACGCCAATCAACGCATGCTGTTGCCACCACCAGAATGTCGTTATTGCAGAGCTCAGCAGTGTGGAATTTTTTGTGTGTGTCTGCCTCTGACAACAGCGATGCCATTTGCAACCTGTGCCAAAAGTAACTGAGTCGTGGGAAGTCCAACACCCACCTAGGTACAACTGCTTTGCGAAGGCACATGATCGCACATCACAAACGCCTATGGGATCAACACATGAGTACAAGCAGCACACAAACTCAAAGCCGCCATCCTCCTCCTGGTCCAGCATCTTCAGCCACATCAACCACTGCTGTCCTCCTTGCCCCCTCTCAACCATCCGCCACGCCGTCTCTCGCCTTGAGCAGTTCCTGCTCATCTGCCCACAGTCAGGTGTCAGGTTTCTTTGCACAAAAGGCAATCCCCAACCTGTACTCGATTGTGCAAAAGGAAATAATGGCATGTCTGGCACACAGTGTTGGAGCAAGGGTCCAACTGACCACTGATACCTGGTCTGCAAAGCACGGTCAGGGCAGGTATATCACCTACACTGTGCAGTGGGTAAACCTGCTGACGGCTGCCAAGCATGGAATGCGTGGCTCTGCAGAGGAGTTGGTGACACCGCCACGACTTGCAGGCAGGCCTGCTGCCACCTCCTCTACTCCTCCTACTCCATCCTCTTCCATAACCTCCTCGGCTGAGTCCTCTTCTGCTGCTGCGTCTTGCTCCACATCAACGGCACCCCCCCAGCTCCCCAGGAGCTATTCCACATCCCGGATACGGCAGTGTCACGCCGTCTTGGGGTTGACTTGCCTGAAAGCAGAGAGTCACACCAGACCAGCACTCCTGTCCGCCCTGAACGCACAGGTGGATCAATGGCTGACTCCGCACCAACTGGAGATCGGCAAAGTGGTGTGTGACAACAGAAGCAATTTGTTGGCGGCATTGAATTTGGGCAAGTTGACACATGTGCCGTGCATGGCACATGTGTGTAATCTGATCGTACAACGCTTTGTGCATAAGTACCCAGGCTTACAGGACGTCCTGAAGCAGGCCAGGAAGGTGTGTGGCCATTTCAGGCGTTCCTACACGGTCATGGCGTACTTTTCAGATATCCAGCGGCGAAACAACATGCCAGTGAGGCGCTTGATTTGCGACAGCCCGACACGTTGGGATTCAACACTCCTAATGTTCGACCGCCTGCTCCAACAAGAAAAAGCAGTTAACGAGTATTTGTATGACCGGGGTGCTAGGACAGCGTCTGCGGAGCTGGGAATTTTTTTGCCACGTTACTGGACGCTCATGCGCAATGCCTGTAGGCTCATGCGTCCTTTTGAGGAGGTGACAAACCTAGTCAGTCGCAGCGAAGGCACCATCAGCGACATCATACCATTTGTTTTCGTCCTGGAGCGTGCCCTGCCAAGAGTGCTGGATCAGGCCGTAGATGAGCGTGAAGAGGAAGAGTTATGGTCACCATCACCACCAGAAACAGCCTTATCAGCATCGCTTGCTGGATCTGTGGCAACGCCGGAAGAGGATTGTGAGGAAGAGGAGTCAGAGGAGGAATGTGGCTTTGAGGAGGAGGAGGAAGACCAACCACAGCAGGCATCCCAGGGTGCTCGTTGTCACCTATCTGGTACCCGTGGTGTTGTACGTGGCTGGGGGGGAAGAACATACCTTCAGTGAGATCACTGAGGACGAGGAACGGGACATGAGTAGCTCGGCATCCAACCTTGTGCAAATGGGGTCTTTCATGCTGTCGTGCCTGTTGAGGGACCCATGTATAAAAAGGCTGAAGGAGAACGACCTGTACTGGGTGTCCACGCTACTAGACCCCCGGTATAAGCAGAAAGTGCCTGAAATGTTACCGAATTACCGCAAGTCAGAAAGGATGCAGCAGTTCCAAAATAAATTAAAAAGTATGCTTTACACAGCGTATAAGGGTGATGTCACAGCACAACGGAAATCTAACAGGGGAAGAGGTGAAAGTAATCCTCCTCCTCCCACGACCACGCCGGCAAGGAAAGGACGCTTTACAGACGTGTTGTTGATGGAGGACATGCAGAGCTTTTTAAGTCCTACGCATTGCCACAGCCCTTCGGGGTACACCCGCAGCGAACGACTCGACCGACAGGTAGCAGACTACCTCGCCTTAACTGCAGATGTCGACACTCTGAGGAGCGATGAACCCCTTGACTACTGGGTGTGCAGGCTTGACCTGTGGCCTGAGCTATCCCAATTTGCAATAGAACTTCTGGCCTGCCCCGCTTCAAGTGTCCTGTCAGAAAGGACCTTCAGTGCAGCAAGAGGTATTGTCACTGAGAAGAGAAGTCGCCTAGGTCAAAAAAGTCTAGATTACCTCACCTTTATTAAGATGAATGAGGGATGGATCCCGAAGGGACTGACAGTGGGCAATACATTCGACTAAAAAAAGGCCTGATGAGATGAGCTGCCTTGGGCTAGAAATGGTCCACACGCTGCTGTATTTTATCTCTGAATGCCGGATGACTTGCGTGACTTATCGGCCACCAACTAGGGTTCAAGCCGCAATGTTTTAGGGCACTTTCTGCCTGGGAAACAAACATCAATTTTTCTGGCCGCTGCTACTAAAGCGGCTTCAACAATACCTAATTTTTCAGGCATGTGTACATGCCTAATTTTTCTGGCCTCTGGTGCTGCACTGTGGCTTCAAAAACCCCCCAAAAAAAAGGCACATACATGTGTCAATTCCCCTTCGTGATCGTTACCTTGTCGTGGTGAAGGGGCTTGCGTATCACAATGAAGCGACCACCTCTATGAGTGTGTTGGCAATGGCAATGTTGGCACACCCCAGATGATAAGGTCGTTGCTTCATTGTGAACAGACCAAAAGCGATCGGCTGGATAATTTTGCATAGAAAAAACATAAATTTTCTTTGTGATCATCTAAGGTGATCATTAAAGCCTACTAGGCCATCAATGGGCCCACACTGCAGAATCATTGTTTTCTGGGTCACTTAACTGTCACTGAACTACCTCAGCACGACCTAAGGCTTTGTAAAACCCCCATCGCCTGCAATCTCTCCAGCGGGTCTGGACCCCCCCTAGAACAACCAGACAATATATATTTTTTTTATCCCTCAGGGCCGCACTACCGATCACCACAGGTGGCGCGGACCTGGATGTAATTGCAGCAGCGGCGGTGGTGGCAGCGGGCAGTAGGAGATGAGCGCTTCCATTGTGGAAGCGTTCATCTCCATATCCATCTGTATCGCTGTCCTCAGGACAGCGATACAGATGCCTGTGCTGCGGCAGGGGAGGGAGAGGCGTGTCCCTCCCCTGTTCTTCTGATAGGCCGCAGGCACTAATGCCTGCAGCCTATCAGAGGCCGGCTCAGGCAGCGCGATGGCGTCATCATCGCGCCGCCTGAGCCGGGCAGCACACAGCAGGGACACAGGCCGTAAGAGGCCTGCATCACATCGCTGCTGATGGAGGTAAGTATCAGTGTTTTCTATTTTTTTTTTCTTTTTTTTTGGAGAGGGGGGGGAGCTGGCACTATGGGGGCATCTGACAATTCTTACAGCCCAATTTTTTTTGGGGGTGGCACTCTGGGGGCATTTCTTACTGGCACATTATGGGGGGGCACCATGGGGGAGAGGAGCACTATGGGGGGCATCTGGGGGCTCTAAAGGGGCTTTTTTTTTATTGACACATTATGGGAGGATCTATAGGAGAGAACGGCACTATGGGGCATCTGGGGGCACTATAGGGGCATTATTTGGGGGCACTATGGGGGAAGTGGGGGTTCTAAAGGGTTTTTTCTTTCTTATTGGCACATTATGGGGGGCATTATGGCATCTGGTGGCACTAAGGGGCATTTTTTACTGGCACATTATGGGGGGGGGGGGGCACCATGGGGGAGAGGAGCACTATGGGGGCATCTGGGGGGTCTAAAGGGGCTTTTTTTATTGACACATTATGGGGGGCACTATAGGGGAGAACGGCACTATGGGGCATCTGGTGGCACTATAGGGGCATTATTTGGGGGCACTATGGGGAAGTGGGGGCTCTAAAGGGGCCTTTTTTCTTATTGGCACATTATGGGGGCATTATGGCATCTGGTGGCACTAAGGGGGCATTTTTTTACTGGCACTATAGGGGAGAGCGGCACTATGGGGCATTATTTGGGGGCACTATGGGGGAGGGGAGCACTATTGGGGCATATGGTGGCACTTAGAAGGGGCATTTTTTACTGGCATATTATGGGGGACACTATGGGAAAGGGCGAGAGGAGCACTATGAGGGCATTTACTGGGGCACTATATAGGGGTATTTTATACTGGCATACATTATGGGGACATTAGCTCAACTGCGGGCACTAAGCGGGGGTATTTCATGTACTGTCATATTATAGGGAGAATTATTACTATTGGGGGTATTAGCTTTACTACTACTGGGGGTCTATGAGGAACATGATTACTAGTATGGGCACTATAGGGGCATTATTACTACTAAGTGTGCTCTGGCAGAGAATTATTTCTATTGGTGGGATTTTGGGGAGCACTGTTACTTTGGGGGGCACCCTGGCACAGTATCAGCTTAGCACAATAATTTTTGGGGGACATTATCTTTATACTATTAGTGTCTGGGCGAAGTTATTTTTAGAGCACTGTGTGCCAATAATTGTTGAAGGGGGCACTATCTGTGTGGTAGTAGTATTTCCAGGGGGATTTTCTCTGCAGTATAGTATTGGGGGTGGCAGGAAAGGGTGTTCAGAAGATGATGGAAATGTGGGAAACTAATGTCTGTTTGTTAATCTCTGCAGAGACGGAAGATGGCTGAAAAATCATCATGGCAGTCTGGTCTGAATGGAAAAGATAAAGAAAGAGAACATCTACAACAAAGGTGACATCACTGGATGTAAGAGGTATGGGGCGCTATGTCGGAGAGGAGATGCTCCGGCTCCTCCCCCTGCCATTTGCAGAAGGAGGATTCAGAGCTGGGTGAGGACGGCCAAAGGGGGCAGCAGGCCACGGGCGGGTGACAGATGGTGGGGGGAACCAAAGGCCTTGAGCAGGATCTGGGGAGGGAGGAGAGCGGAGGAGCTTCCTCGCTGTAGCTTGTTGTATAAGCAGGCAGTGCAGCCAGGACAGACCCTCCCCGCTCCGTATGATATGTAGAGACAGGCCTCAACTATAGAATTTCAGCTGTACAGTGTTTGTTGGGCGTGGCCTATTATATGTAGGAGGGGCTTTTAATAATTGGCGTGGCTAAAAGATTTTGTCTCTTTGTCCTCTCCCTATTGGAATTCACCCTGACTAGTAACGTGTTTTCCTTTTACGGGAGGCTCTACCACCAGCTCAGGGGCACCGTGATGGGGAGTTCTTGTGCCCCGTCGTATGCTAATTTGTTCCTGGGCTGGTTGGAGGAGACCCTAGTTTTTAGGGAGGACCGTTCCACACTTATGGACCAAGTGGGCATGTGGGCGCAGTACATTGATGACATCTTCATCATATGGAACGGAAGTGAGCCTTCGTTCCGATCCTTGGTGGGGATGCTCAATGATAATAACATTGGCATGCATTTCACTTGTGAAGTTGGGGGTACAAGGCTGCCTTTCCTTGACGTCCTTGTATCTAAAACTCATACTGGCGAACTGGAGACGTCGATCTACAGAAAACCTACGTCTACTAATACCCTACTTAGGTGAGAGAGCAGTCATCTTCTTCCACTTAAGCGGGGTATCCCTAAGGGACAGTACCTCTGGCTCAGGAGGAACTGCTCCACCAAACGGGAGTTCGTCAGGCAAGCGGCTGACCTACGGGTTAGGTTCCGCCAATGTGGATACCCTGATAAGGTCCTGAGGAGGGCGTTTGGGTTTGCACTGCATGCAGAAAGAGCGTCTCTCCTTACTCCCAAACCTAGTCCAGGGCAGACTTCAAACACCATTTGCCCTATCACGACCTATGACAGGGCCTCAGGGGAAATCAGAGAGATTCTTCAAAAAAATTGGGGCATTCTTTTACTGGACCCGGACTTGAGAGAGGTAGTGGGCGACTATGCACACCTCACCTATTGTCGCGGCCGTAGCCTTCGCGACAGGCTGGTGTCCAGTGAATTCATGCCCCCCACTCTATCTGATTCCACTTGGTTAAAATCCAATGTGAAAGGATGCTACAGGTGCAGTGGCTGCATTGCCTGTCCCTATGTGAAATATGGGAAGGTTTTCAGCAGTACAGTCACGGGCAAGGAATATTGTATCCATCATTTCATCAACTGCCGAACTCGCGGTGTCATATACCTTCTGTCATGTGAGTGTGGCAGAGGGTATGTGGGCAAAACCATCCGCGAGTTCCGCAGACGAATTGGGGAGCATTTAAACGACATAGCCAAGGCTAAAGACACTCCTGTGGCTAACCATATCCATAACCACCATAATGGAAAAGCCCGCATTTCGGTTATGGGCATTGATCGGATTTTACCCCCAAAACGTGGGGGAGATTGGGATCGTGCTATCTTACAGCGGGAGACACGCTGGATTTACTACCTAAAAACTATGGCCCCTCTGGGCCTAAATGAGCAGCTAAATTTTAGCAGCTTTATATAAAATGTTCCCCATCTCTTTCTCCCCCTTCCCTTCTTTATTTCCTTATCTCTATGCTCTCTTGGCAATTAGCCAGCCAGCTCCTCCTGGGGCCGGTGTCTCCCTAAGCCTGCCTCTAATAGTTCGGTTTTATTAACATTGTTGTTACCAGGGGATCCCTCCAAATATGGGCCCCAATTGCTGCCATTGTTGTCTGTATTCATTATCAGACACTGCGGTCGCTTAGTGCCCAGTCCCGCCCCCTGTCCATACGTACAACCGCTTCTACTATGGCGCAGTGTTTGTGGGCATGGTGGGCTGTGTGACGTCACCATTTGGCGCCGCATACTCCGGAGTGCGTCGTCCTGGTATGCTGGCTCACTTCCTTGCGTTCCACCGGACTTCCTGTTACTGGCGTCACGTGACTAGAAGTGGGGCGGCACAGGGAAACTGGCGTGAAATTCGGCACGTTTAAATGGCGCTGACAGGTGGGCACTCCTTACTGACAGCCCAATTGGATTATACACATCCTGGGGTCAGACCTTGACTTTGACAGGTATCACCCACTGGTGAACTTGTACTTTAGCTAAGAGGGTTGCAGTGGCCATTCAATGGTGTTGAGTCTGACTGAACATTCACCTGTGATTATATTGATTGACCTCCAGCAATCTCTCCCTCTATCATCGTTATTCTGTAATACAAGCCCCATACATAGTATTGTTATTACTTAATTAATCCCTCCTGAAGAGTTCACTCACGGAATGAAACATGACACGTCGGGAGTACCCACATAGGGTTTATTAGGGATTCCGCCCCCATAGGGCAAGGTATCTGGACGGGGACGCCCCTTGCGGGGCCAGTTCCTCGTATAGATAGGTAGGGCGTATTAGCCCCTGTCCCTCATTTAGGGTCTTCTAGGGCCATTGCCCTGCAATTTCCAACTGTACAGGGGCGAATACGCTTGGCACTATCCAGCATGGCGACCTACCAATAAAGTCTATCTCCACCTTCAGCAACGTCTGAGAGTACTCTCGGTCCACCTCTACATCTGGGTGAGAACGTTCCTGTTTTTTATTGGTTTCATTCACCATACTGTGTATGTTTAGTCTAGGCCCTCTGGGCTGTTTCATTGTTGTTTGTTACTACTACTTACCTTTGTCCCCTAGGGGATCAGTACATTTGCTTTATGGATTAAAACCAGACTCTGCGTCAATTATGTAATTTTCCATGGGAGTTTTGCCATGGATCCCCCTCCGGCATGCCACAGTCCAGGTGTTAGTCCCCTTGAAACAACTTTTCCATCACTATTGTGGCCAGAAAGAGTCCCTGTGGGTTTCAAAAGTCGCCTGCCTATTGAAGTCTATGGCGGTTCGCCCGGTTCACCCGTTCGCGAACATTTGCAGAAATTTGCGCTCGCCGTTCGCGAACGGAAAATTTTATGTTCGCGACATCTCTACAGACAAGTCCTGTGGGATCCCTGCCTCGTTCATTCTAATGAACGTGAGCTTGTCCACATTGGCTGTGGACAGGTGGCTGCGCTTCTCTTTCATAACCCCCTCCTGCCGTGTTAAACAAACGTTCAGACAATACACTGTCTGCAGGGCAGGCCAGCACCTCCAAGACGTAAAGGGCAAGCTCAGGCCATGTGCCCAATTTGGAGACCCAGAAGTTGAAGGGCGCAGACCCATCAGTCAGTACATGTAGGCGTGTGCACACATACTGCTCCACCATGTTGCTGAAATGCTGCCTCCTGCTAAGACGTTCCATATCAGCTGGTGGTGCTGGTTGTTGGGGCGTGCTGACAAAGCTTTTCCACATTTTGGCCATGCTAACCCTGCCTTCTGAGATGCTGGTGGTGCCCCAGCTGCGTTGGCGACCTCTTTCTCATCCTCTGCCTTCGCCTTGTGCTTCCACTGTGCCCCTGCTGTCAGGTGGGAATGCCATCATAAGCGCATCTACCAGCATGCGCTTGTACTCGCGCATCTTACAATCATGCTCCAGTGACGGAATTAAGGACGGTACATTGTCCTTGTAACGGGGATGCAGCAGCGTGGCCACCCAGTAATCAGCACAAGTGGGAATGTGTCCAACTCTGCGGTCGTTGCGGAGACACTGCAGCATGTAATCGCTCATGGGTGCTAGGCTGCCAAGAGGCAACAACAAGCTGTCCTCTGTGGGAGGTGTATCGTCTGTGTCCTCTGTATCCCCCCAGCCACCCAACAGTGATGGCCATGAGCTGGTTTGGGTGCCACCCTGCTGTGAACATGGTTCCTCCTCCTCCATCTCCTCCTCCTCATCCTCCACCTCGTCATCCTCCAGAACTTTGCCCTGGCTGGACAATTGTGTACCTGGCGTATGTTGGTGCAGGAACCCACCCTCGAGCCACTTGTGAATGACTGGCCTAAAACCTCATTGTACTTCACTAGCACTTGTGCATATTTTATATACTCACACTGCATCACCAGCCTCCTTAGCTGATTATAGGAATGTGTTTTACATCCTTTTAGCCTATTTATGGCTCTGAATTTGTGTTCCCTTACCTGGAATGAACAAACACATGACCTTCAGTATGGATATACAGGAAATGTAGCAGTAAATCCTGTCCTCCCATAAACCAAGATCTGCGTTATTCAGTTCCCCTTTGCTGTTTGTAGCTCTGCTATTCAAGCTTTCGCTCTGCTGCCATCTACTGGTGGTCAATAGCAATGTCATGAAGTTAATAGAATACAGTCATACTTGTGGATTGTTGAAGCTAGAAATTATATAGATATTAGTTTATTCTTATGGGGTGCCTATTTTTGACATCTCTTACACTCTCCCCCACAAAATTTTATGTCGTCCTCGACATACGCAGACTTTAGTATGAGAATCATAATTCTCTTGCTCATCTTCCACAATCATGGGGAGCTAAGGTTAAATAGTAACAGATTTACTTGAGGAACTGTCCTCCTTGCGACATCTACTCCCGGTTATGTCACAATTTCCCACCCGGCCCACAGCGCTATGAAGCCTGGGGGAATATTGTTGCCTTTAGCTAACTAGTACAAACTCCTTTAACACAGATTTGTGCATGTTATTGTGAAGATAAGAATTTATATAAAACTAGGGGACACCTTATTACTTTTGTCCTCTTTTTTTATTTTTTTTATTTTTTACCTAGTTTTCATTGTTTGAAGGTTATTCTACTTGGAGTGTCTGCAGTAAGAGTGCAAGAAAGTTCCTTTTGTTAACCACAGAACATAACATTTAACATTTTTAACATAAGAAGATAATAATAAACCATAGCATTGAAGACATGGATACGGTTACCAATTTTTAGAGTCCTAAGTAAAAAGGTCTGGGCTTAGATACCAGTTAGGGTAAACTTGTGGGGTATAAACACAGTCTATAACCTTTACTGCTGCATTCCTGACAACACTACTGGGTTGACCCAAAGTGTCATAAGTCAGGACTTTTGGCTGTCTCCTGGTTCTGCTGGGTTGTATCCGGCGTAGCGGTAAGGCATCTGAAGCATCCTCGAACTCGCCTTCATCGCTGTCAACTGTCTCTGTTGGGTCTTCTGGTGAAGCATTATCTTCTTCTGTGTCTCCTACTGGACATGTAATGTGTTCAGGCGGAATCACCGGCTCATTCTCTGCAGTTTCCATTGTAGCTTCCTCTGTACTTCCCTCATTTGTTTCCAACTGGCAAGGATGAAACTCTGCTGCTTCAGGATTCAGTTCTATATCTTCCCTTGTGTAATTTCTCTGAGTTACAGGGATGAATGATCTCCATTGCTATTGTTCAAGATCTGATTCCTCTTCTGATATTTCTTCAGATATCTGTGTCGCTGGTTGATAAGTCTTTGAAACTTGGTCTCGTCTTTTAGTGCTTGGTCTGTTAGGTATCTGCTGACCTTGGTCAACGGATAAGTAATCACAAGGCAATAACAAATTACGGTGCAAGATTCTTGTTCGGCCCTTTCCAGTTTCTGGCTTGACTTCATACACTGGGCTATCTTCAGACTTTTTCCTCAGGACAACATGTACAGCGTCTTCCCAGAACAATCTCAGTTTTCCTGGTCCTCTTCTTTCAGAAAGGTTTCTTACAAGGACTCTACTGCCAGGTGAAAGTTCTACTCCATGAATTTTTCTGTCATAGTGCTCTTTCCCTCTTTGTGCAGCTTGGGTAGCTACCTTTGAAGCAACCTGATAGGCTTCGGTCATCCTCTCTGTCCATGTTTTTACATACTCAGAGTGATTCTTATATTTTTCTGTTACTGGGCTGTCAAACATACTGTCTATTGGTAGTCTTGGAGATCTCCCGAACAGTAGGAAAAATGGAGAGTACCCCATCGCTTCACTTTTGGTGCAGTTGTATGCATGTATTACCTGGGCAAGTGAGTTCTTCCTGTCTTTCTTGGAATCTGGTGACAGGGTCCGAAGCATAGACAACAGAGTTCAATTGAATCTTTCGCATTGGCCGTTTCCTTCCGGATGATATGGAGTTGTATGAGAGTTCTGAATGTGGCAATGTTTCCCTAATGCCAAGAATAACTGATTTTCAAATTCTTTTCCCATGTCATGGTAAATTCTGGTAGGAAATCCAAATTTCAAGACAAAATCATTGAATATCTTATCGGCAACAGTCTTTGCTGACTTGTTTTTGGTTGCATAGGCCTGAGCAAACCTGGTGAAGTGGTCTATTACTACTACCCTGTTTCCCCGAAAATAAGACAGTGTCTTATATTAATTTTTGCTCCAAAAGATGCGCTAGGTCTTATTTTCAGGGGATGTCTTATTTTTCCATGAAGAAAAATACGGTACACATTTATTGTTGAACAAAAAAAAGGAAATCAGGGTGGGGAGGGGGATCACTTAAAATGGCACAGGGTGATCAGAGAAGGGAATCAAAATGACACAGGGGTATCAGGGTGGGGAGGGGGATCACTTAAAATGACACAGGGGGATCAGGGTGGGGAGGGGGATCACTTAAAATGACACAGGGGGATCAGAAGGGGGAATCAAAATGGTACAGGAGAATCAGAGGGGGGGGGGATTACTATAGCATTTTAGTACCCCCTTATAATCCTCCTGTGTCATTTTGATTCCCCCTTCTGATCCCCCTGTGTCATTTTAAATGATCCCCCTCCCCACCCTGATACCCCTGTGTCATTTTGATTCCCCCCTCTGAACACCCTGTGTCATTTTAAATGATCCCCCTCCCCACCCTGATCACCCTGTGTCATTTTGATACCCCCCATCTGATCACCCAGTGTCATTTTAATTACCGTTTTTAGTCTCCCTCCCCCCATCTTCACCAGACATCCCCCACCGTCCATCAGATATTCCCCCCCCCCTACCTGTCATCCCGTCCCCTGTGTGTCCATGCCAGCCAAGTTGTGAGACTCCATCAGGGCAGAGCGAGCAGCGGGCGGAAGAAGGCGGCAGCTTGTCCTGGCGGCGGCTGCGGCCAATCAGTGAGCTCCTTACATTCTGGGGTGGCTTGCTTTATAATCGGGGAGGCATTATGTTCGGCGGATGCTTTATAATCGGGGATGCCTTATATTACAGCGATAGGCAAAACTAGAGGTAGGTCTTATTTTCGGGGGATGTCTTATTTTCGGGGAAACAGGGTAGTATGTACTCATAACCTCCTTTGCATGTTTCCAGATGGAGGAAATCGATGGAGACCAAGGGATAAGTGGTGACAATATTGGTCAATGGGGCTCTGGTAGACTTATTAGGGTGTCTATCTTTCAGGCAGGTGCACTGATGGTTAATGTATTGCTCAGCGTCTCTCTGCTTATGCGGCCAAAAGAACCTTTCTCTGATCAAGTTTACAGTTCTTTCCACTCCTAAGTAACCCATTTCTTCATGCAATTCTGTCAACACCAGTGATGATATAGCTTGGGTAACACTAGTTGAGAACCTGAGGGTGTTTTCCGTCTCAAGATTCCTCGTCGGGGTACAATTTGGTCCACTGTTTCATTAGTATAAAGAGAACAAGCTGCTCACCTTGTCGTTCTTGTTTTGATGGGAACCTGTTTTGGTTTTTGTACTTCCACACTGGACCGATCACTGGGTCTTCCTTTTGTGCTGTCCTTATGGTCTCTTTAGGTATTTGAGCTACCTTCTTCTGGGTACCATCTATTGTTGACGTTGTACCCGTGATTGTTATTGGACACAGCCAAGGCGTTTCTTCTTCCTGTTGCACTTGAAGTGCTTGGGTTATGCAATTGATGACTTTGGGGTCAACTTCTTGTGAACACTGCTGCATGTATTGTTCAGGACATAGTGGCATACGAGAGAGTACATCTGCATCTGCATTTCTCTTTCCTGGACGATACTTGATATGAAATTTAAGTCAGCGAGTTCTGCAACCCATCGATGGCTTGTTGCATTAAGTTTGGCAGTAGTTAGGACATAGGTTAGTGGATTGTTGTCAGTATACACTACAAAGGATGGACAGTAGTATAGGTATCCTCGGAACCTTTCACATATGGCCCATTTCATCGCAAGGAATTCTAGCTTTCCTGAATGCATGTGATAGTTTTTCTCAGCAGGTGTTAGAGTCCTAGAACCATAAGCAATTACTTTCAATTTTTCCTCCTGCTCTTGGTACAACACAGCTCCTAGTCCTTCTTGAGAGGCATCACAGTGCAGAAAAAAGGGTTTGCTGTAGTCAGGGTAACCCATAACTGGAGGATGAGTTAAGACGTCAATGAGCTGGTTCAGCACTGCCTGGTGGTGGTCAGTCCAGACTATAGACTGATGAGAAGGTAGTTGACCTTTTAGTTTTGGTGATGGCTTCTTCCTCTTCTTAGATTGTTGAGCTGGCACTGACATTATGGTGGGTGTTTTATCCGCTGATAGTAAATCATATAGGGGCTTTGCAATCCTGGAAAAGTTTTGGATGTAAGGACGATAGTAGGAAATTAATCCTAATAACTTCCTGAGTTCTCCAACAGTCTTTGGCTGGTTGTTCCTCAAGGCCAGCACAGGTGCAATGTCTGCTGGATCCATGGAATGGCCTAAGAATCTGACTTTGTTTCTGAAAAGTTCACATTTCCTCGCTGTTAACTTTACTCCATGTTTCGGATACCGTTGCAGTACCAACCAGACATGTTCCACATGTTCTTTGAATGATCTGCTGTGAACCAGGTTGTCATCTAGGTACAGCAGACAGACCTCATCTCTCAGTCCCATTAGACAAGTTTCCATGCTGCGTTGGAATTCAACTGGCGCAGAACTAAGGCCAAAGGGTATTCTGATCCACTCATACAGACCCCAAGGTGTGATGAAGGCAGTCAGTGGTCGACTGGATTGTTCCACAAATCCTTGATGGTAGGCTTTTTTCTTGATCTAGCACAGAAAACCATGAACTTCCTCCTAGGCTGTCCAGCATGTCTTGGATCCTAGGGATTGGATGGCGGTCAGGGATGGACTTCTGGTTCAATTCCCTGTAATCGCAACACAGTCTTAAACTACCATCCTTCTTTCTCACGCACACAATGGGTAAAGAGTATGATAATTTTGACTCTGCGATCCATCCACGGTTCAGAAGATCCTGCAGATATTCTTTCACCTCCTGGTGTAGTGTCCTTGGCACTGACATGTAAGTTCTTCTAACTGGTGTATTGTCTTTAAGGCGCAGTTGTAATTGTAGGGAAGGGATGCATCCAATGTCAGAATCATCTTTAGCAAAGGCGTGGCATTCTTCCCTTAGCATTGCCTTGACTATCTGTTGATCTTCCTCGGAAAGGTGTCCTATAGGTACTGGTGGATCTCAGTGTTCTTGATGAGCATAACTTACCAGTGACTGACTTGTGTTTAAATTGTCAATTCGACCTTCTGGCCCTGATCTGAATGACTGTAGACTATGAGTCACCAGTGTAGACCTGAAGTAAATATTTCTTTGCACAAATTGGCTGTATTTCAAATGGCTGTATTTCAAATCCCTTAATTAAATCCATGTATGTAAAGGGAGAATCTCACAGGGCCTGAACCAGTGTAGGCCTGAAGTAAATATTTATTTGCACAAAATGGCTGTATTTTAAATCTCTGAATCAAACCCCTGTATGTAGAGGGAGTATTTCACAGGGCCTGAACCAGTGTAGGCCTGAAGTAAATATTTCTTTGCACAAAATGGCTATATTACAAATGCCTGTATTTCAAATCCCTGAATCAAACCCCTGTATGTAGAGGGAGTATCTCACAGGGCCTGAACCAGTGTAGGCCTGAAGTAAATATTTATTTGCCCTAAATGGCTGTAAAATGGCTGTATTTCAAATGCCTGATTCAAACCCCTGTATGTAGAGGGAGTATCTCACACGGTCTGAACCAGTGTGGACCTGAAGTAAATATATCTTTGCACAAAATGGCTATATTTCAAATGGCTGTATTTCAAATCCCTGAATCAAACCCCTGTATGTAGAGGGAGTATCTCACAGGGCCTGAACCAGTGTAGGCCTGAAGTAAATATTTTTATGCACAAAATGTCTGTATTTCAAATGGCTGTATTTCAAATCCCTGAATCAAACCCCTGTATGTAGAGGGAGTATCTCACAGGGCCTGAAAAAGTGTAGGCCTGAAGTAAATATTTATTTGCACAAAATGGCTGGATTTCAAATGGCTGGATTTCAAATCCCTGAAAGAAACCCCTGTATGTAGAGGGAGTATCTCACAGGGCCTGAAAAAGTGTAGGCCTGAAGTAAATATTTCTTTGCACAAAATGGCTGGATTTCAAATGGCTGTATTTCAAATCCCTGAAACAAACCCCTGTATGTAGAGGGAGTATCTCACACGGTCTGAACCAGTGTAGGCCTGAAGTAAATATTTCTTTGCACAAAATGGCTGTATTTCAAATGGCTGTATTTCAAATCCCTGAATGAAACCCCTGTATGTAGAGGGGGTATCTCACACGGTCTGAACCAGTGTAGGCCTGAAGTAAATATTTCTTTGCACAAAATGGCTGTATTTCAAATGCCTGATTTACACCCCTGTATGTAGAGGGGGTATCTCACACGGTCTGAACCAGTGTAGACCTGAAGTAAATATATCTTTGCACAAAATGGCTGTATTTCAAATGGCTATATTTTAAATCCCTGAATCAAACCCCTGTATGTAGAGGGAGTATCTCACAGGGCGTGAACCAGTGTAGGCCTGAAGTAAATATTTCTTTGCACAAAATAGCTGTATTTCAAATGGCTGTATTTCAAATCGCTGAATCAAACCCCTGTATGTAAAGGGGGTATCTCACACGGTCTGAACCAGTGTAGGCCTGAAGTAAATATATCTTTGCACAAAATGGCTGTATTTCAAATGACTGTATTTCAAATCCCTGAATCAAACCCCTGTATGTATTGGGAGTATCTCACAGGGCCTAAACCAGTGTAGGCCTCAAGTAAATATTTCTTTGCTCAAAATGGCTGTATTTCAAATTGCTGAATCAATCCCCTGTATGTAGAGGGAGTATCTCACAGGGCATGAACCAGTGTAGGCCTGATGTAAATATTTCTTTGCACAAAATGGCTGTATTTCAAATGGCTGCATTTTAAATCCCTGAATCAAACCCCTGTATGTAGAGGGAGTATTTCACAGGGCCTGAACCAGTGTAGGCCTGAAGTAAATATTTCTTTGCCCTAAATGGCTGTATTTCAAATGGCTGCATTTTAAATCCCTGAATCAAACCCCTGTATGTAGAGGGAGTATTTCATAGGGCCTGAACCAGTGTAGGCCTGAAGTATATATTTCTTTGCCATAAATGGCTGTAAAATGGCTTTATTCCAATACCTGATTCAAACCCCTGTATGTAGAGGGAGTATCTCACACAGTCTGAACCAGTGTAGGCCTGAAGTAAATATATCTTTGCACAAAATGGCTGTATTTCAAATGGCTGCATTTCAAATCCCTGAATCAAACCCCTGTATGTAGAGGGAGTATCTCACAGGGCCTGAACCAGTGTAGGCCTGAAGTAAATATTTCTTTGCCCAAAATGGCTGTATTTCAAATCCCTGAATCAAACCCCTGTATGTAGAGGTTGTATCTCACAGGGCCTGAACCAGTGTAGGCCGGAATTCAATATTGGTGCACCAAATGGCGGAATTTACAATCTCTGAATGTAACTCAAATGTATTAAGGGTGTATCTCACAATGACATCTGCATCAAAGGCTGCCAGCAAAAAATTTTGTGCCCAAACGAGTGTTTGTTTCACAACTGAATTTGACACCAGTATATAAGCCTGTAATTTCACACGTGCTGATGCTGCAAGGCCTGAAAATAGTGTTTTTGTCAAAAAAGTATGTTTTTCAAACCCCAGAAAATGATGGGTGTATTTCTACCTTAAATTGGACACTGACTAATACAGATGTTGTAGATTGCCAAAAAAGTGTTATTTTTTGTAACAGAATATGAAAGCTGTATATATTAAACTTGAATTTAACACTTGCAGATCTGGAAAATACTGTTTTTTTTAAAAAAAATTGTGTGTTTTTCAAACCACAGAAAATGATGGGTGTATTTCTACCTTAAATTGCACACTGACTAATCCAGATGTTGTTGTTTGCCCAAAAAAATGGTGATTTGCAATGTCCCAAAAGCTCAGGTGCAGTGCTGGTGCACTGAGCATGCATAAAATGCCCGCCGCCACCCACCTAACTAACAGAATTATAAAAGTTATTATTTTTTTGGTCAATGGCCTCAGGTCAGGGTAAAACGATTGTGTCCTGCACCCACACAACTATTTCTCTGTAGATCGCTGAGTTAGATTCTCTCCTATTCTCTCCCTGAAATCACAAGTCCAGCAACATCCTCTCCCTACACTTGTAACAGCAGAGTGACGTGCAGCGCTACGTGACTCCAGCTTATATAGAGCCTGGGTCACATGCTGCTCTGGCCAATCACAGCCATGCCATTAGTAGGCATGGCTGTGATGGTTTCTAAGGTCAGACAGTTACTCGCTTGTTGATTGGCTGCTGCGCAGACTTTCAAAAAGCGCCAAGAAGCGCTGAAAAATCCTAAAGTTCGACCCTAATCATATAGTGCAAAAAAAAAAGTGGGCATGGCATGGGCAGGGAAGGGGACAGGCCCATGTCATTTACCATTTTCTACGCCTGTTTTATGCCTAGAAAATGGTCTACTTGTAAGACAGCTAGGAAAAAAGCGGCAGTGGATCCGCCAAAGTTATGTAGCGGCCAGCACCTCTTCATAACTGCAGCGGATCCACCGCCAATGCAAGGCTTGTTATCAGTTGAGGGTAGGTCCTGACAATTTAAGACGCTCTCAATTCACTGCTGCCTTTGCCATTGACAGTGACAACTGACATTGTAGGGACACATGTATTTGACTAGATCAGTTTGTGCCAAATAAAAGCTAGAGTACTGTATGGCACCTTATTCATTATGTGTTAAGGCTCACGCAGACGAACGTAAGGATCCCTTGCTGCGGACGGCAGACACCGGACTTGAATGGGTCCCCGATCTGCAAGATACGGCAAAAGATAGGTCTTACCTTTTGCAGCGCGGAGTCATGAATCCAAAAGCCCATGGAAGCTCTCCACGGGCTTCCAATCCATGGCTCCGCTCTGCAAGACATGTTCTATCTTTGGCCGTATCTTGCCGGTCACAGACCCATTCACGGAGTGCACACGGCCAGTGCCCATATATTGCGGACCTGCTGTTTATGGTCCGCAATACAGGCACAGAGCCCTTACATTCGTGGTAATGAGCCCTTATAGACACTTTTTATAGATACTTGGGCATGGGTTAGTTAGCATGGGTGTGTCTGAAAATGCAACAACATGCGGTAAAATTTTGGATGCAAAATTTTGAATAGAAATAAGCCAGCAACAAAAGTGTCTAGCATGCCTAACAAAATGTACCAAATGATACAGCATGAGCCACTGTAATAAATTTGCCAGATCATTAGACTATCTGTCTAAAAGGGGGTTTCCACTGCCCGATTGTCCAGAAGATAAAGGTGCCACAGATCACCCGATGAATTAGCGAGACGCTCATTCATTAAGTGAAGGAGTCGTTCATGCGGACGCCTAAATCATTGTTTCTGGGAAGCAGATCGTCCACTCTGCTGCCCAGTCACAATGAATCTGTATGAGGACGATCAATTGCAGTAGCCATCACTTGTCCTCATACTGTGGAGGTGCTCAATGCAGGTAAATGAAGCGCTTTGGCTCCATTTAAAGGGGATGTGCAGGCAATATATGTTAATGACCTATCCTCAGAATAGGTCATCAATATCTGATAGGCCGGGGTCCAACACTACTTCCTCTTCATTACACTACCCATTGTCTCGGAAGCGAGTGTAATTACAAGTATTCGCTCTGTTTTCTTGAAGTAGTTGTAATTACACTACGCTGCCGCTGCAAGGGAGACGACGAGCAGTGTAATGAAGAGGAAACAGTGCTTGCATAGAGCACCGCCTCCTCTTCAAACGCCTCCTTCCCGACTAATCGTCCGCTTTTTGCCCCATGTATATCCAGCATAAGTACATATGTTGTCTTAATATTTGACAGGATTAGTAAATCTGCCCAATGTACGGCTCCTGTGTTTAGACTGCAGGGGACAATAGGAAATAGTAGGACTAGCTTCTTCAGCTCTCTTCATTCCCAGAATCTCTGCAACTGCCGCGCCCCCTGGACTTTCATTGACAGGAACAGGCAGTTCAAATGTCATCATGTCTTGCCCTGCAAATTAAAGTGCAGCGGGCGTGGCAGGTTCAGAGAGCAGAGCCTCTAGGAGTAACGTCAATGCCCCTGTTGCTCCTGAAGCTCATTTGCATATATTAATACATTATTTTATCAGCAATGTGGGCATAGAGTGGAGTAGCTATAAGGGTCACATTAGTCGCAATTGCAACCCGGCTTCTAAGACAGGGGGCCAGAGGACCCCCCTTGTCATTGGCACACAGCCAAATACTGCATTTTTCACTTTATGAGATGCAATACGAAAAGCGAATACTAGTGATCGTTTCCATTTTGAAAGCACTCACTAGTATGCAGGGGGAGCGGTGAGTGAAGCCCAGTACACACCCCTCCTGCTTGGTCTTCTTCGGGTCCACTCTGCACTGTCCTGGATGCATACAGAGTGCGGACGTAGAGCAACATTGTAAACCAAGGAGCGTGATGGCACGAAAGATCTAAAAATCTCTTCTGAGAATCTGATATGGGGTTTTAATCTGAGGATCTGATATTGGGGGTCTGATTTCAGGTTTGATAGTGGGGTCTGATCTGATCATCTGATATGGGGATCTGATTTCAGGTCTGATATGGGGGTCTGACTTAAGGATCTGATATGAGGATCTGATATGAGGTTTGATTATAGGGGTCTGATCTGAAGTTCTGACATGGAGATCGCATTTGAGCTCTGATATGGGGGTCTGATTAGAGGTCTGATCTGAGATTTGATATGTGGGTCTGACCTGAGGATCTGATATGGGGGTCTAATTTTAGGTATGATATGGGGGTCTGATTAGAGGTCTAATACGGGGTCTGATTTAAGTTCCGATATGGGTGTCTGATCTGATATGGGGGTCTGATCTGAAAGGTAAGGGGGCAAGGTAAAGGGATATTTTTTGTACTGGCACACATTATAAGGGGCTATTTTTGCACTGGCACACATTATAAGATGGTAGTTAGTTTTGTACTGGCACACATTATAAGGGCTACTTTTCATACTGGCGCACATTATAAGGGGGTATTTTTTGTACTGGCACACATTATAAGTGTCACGGTGGAGAGTGGGGGAAACCCCCACCGTACAATAATGGGTATGCGGGGAAGCAGCTGCGGACAGGATGCCGGAATCAGGGAGCAGGTCACCTCCTAAAGCGTCCCTAATCCTCGCCCTAACTCCTCACCGTATAAGCGGACCTGGATGGTAGGACAGTTCATACCCAGGAAACCTAGGACCCTGAGTCGCCCTGATAATCCCTCACAAAGGAGCAGGGGAGAGACGATCTGTTCTTCCACACGGACACGGAAGAGCAGGAGTCTCTGCAGGCCAAACAGCAAGGAGATGAAGCCAAGTGGAATGGCAGGTAAGTATCTAGTGGCGGGGATAACCACTGAAATAAGAACCCAGGAAGACATGGTAACATACCTGCTGCAGCTGCTGGACAACACAACAAAAGACCACACCAAGGTAAACTGGAACCCATACAAACGTACTGCAATCCAAACACCAAACGGATGCAGTACGTACTGACACACAGGAACCAGCACTCCAGCTACAGCTCACAGACTTGACTTTTGGTTCACCCCTCCGGGAAACCATGGAGCCCCCTTCTGGAGGCACAACAAACAGGGTACGACTTGCATACATGCCGGACATAAAACACCAACAGCCCAGACATGTAACAACAACAAGACGAGACACCACACCCTAAACATAAACCCACACAGGTAAGGAAGGGGAACATGGAGGATAGAATGGAAAGACAAGTTATGTCCAACAAGGTGGCCCTCAAGGACTGGGCAGGTTCACCCAGGAAAGGAGCAGAGCTCCATCACCAAACAAGGCTGGAGTACAACTGACTCCAGCCTGGAAGTCACAGGTAATATAAAACTCGTAGCCACACCCAGGACACACATAAATCCCCACCAGCTAAATAATAAACCCCACCAAACAGGGAAGGCCCAAGGAGAAAGGAGGAGGCACCTACATGCTGTAACCACAGCACGTTGCCGCTGGGGGTATTTTTGTTCTGGCACACATTATAAGGAGAATTATTATTACCGGTGGACTATTGGGAACATGATTACTAATATGGGCACAATGGGGGCATTATTAATATTCAGGGCACTGTTAACACTAGGCACTCTGGCAGATAATTATTACTATTGGTGGAATTTTGGGGAAAACCATTACTGTGGGGAGGCATCCTGAAAAAATATCAGCTTAGCACAATTATTTTTGAGGGGCATTATGTTTACAGCATTGTTACTGTCAGTGGCACCATTTTCTGGGCGCAGTTATTTTTTAGGGTAATGTGTGGCAATAATTATTGGAGCACTATCTGCATGGTACTAGTATTTTCAGTGGAACTCTTTCTGCAGTATAGTATTTGGGGGCACAGTATTAATGGTGGCAGGATGGGTTGTTGAGAAGGTGGGAGGATGATGGAAAAGTGGGAAACTAAGATGTTTGTGTGTCAAACTCTGCAGAGATAAGAAATGGCTTAAAGAAATCATCATGGTGGTCTGGTCAGAATGGAGAAGATGAGGAAAGAGAATATCTACATCAGAGGAGACATCACTGGATGTAAGAGGCACAGTATGTGACGTTGTATTTACCATGTATGTTTTGAGACGCTGTATGTAATGTTTTGAGGCAGTGACAGGCCTCATATATATTAGAGGAGATGTATGGCATGATTTGCTGTGTTTTCCCCACAATCGTCAGTGTGTGAGAGGAGGAGTGAGGCCCCAGGTAACAGACCTGGAGAGGCCTGGGGGGACCACAAGACTGAGGAAGCCTGAGTTTGAGTAGATTGAGAAGGAAGTCTGCAGAGGCTCTGTGTGATCCCATCCAGGAGTGCTGGGGGGCCACAAGGCTGAGTAAGCCGGAGTTTGGGGGGACCCAGCGACACCTGAAGAAGAGAGGTATCGCACGGTCAGAGTCAGGAGAACTGCTGGACCATATCTCCCAAAGGTATTTCGCTGCTTCCACCAGCAGGACTGGTGGGTTGCACTGGTCACAGGTAGGAGGCTGTCTGAATACCTCAGTGTGAACATTGACCTAGAGGTGAGTTAGGGAGACCTCTGTATAGTGAGAGCCTAGCTGGGCAAGCGTTTGTTGTTTTTTTTTTTTTGATGTAACACATTGTGACTCTGTGAGGTGAAGCTGCGACTTCATTGTGCCAAGTGGCGTCAAACCTGGAAGTGTGATGTGCTGTGTGACAAATAAAGCACCGTTTGAGCTTGAAAACCCCCTGTTTCATGAGAAGTCTGTCATTACCGACCCCTGAGAGAGAGCAGAAATCCCTTACAATGTATTTAACAGTAGTGCTGGAGGGATAAGGGTTACGTTGAGAATTTGACATGGGGGTGCCATTTCAATTTTTGCCTCAGGCAGCAGAAAGGCTAGATGCTCCTCTACCCCTAGCCACAAAGCACTGAGAAAAAAGAGGCCAAGCTGAACACTCGCACCAGGGCCTATGAGCCTTTAGCTATGCCCCTGCAGGCATATATGAACATGGGACCAACCAGTGGTGTACGTAGAGAAATAAGGGCCCCATAGCAAGGATCAAGCCAAGCCCCTCACACAGGACAGAAAGGTTTCCACCTAAACCCCTTTCAATGACCCCTAGGCCATTTTTTCCGATGCCTCATTTGCTAAAAGTTGTTCCTTTAGAGGGTAGAGTCCTGATCAAGTTTTCACCCCCAGTCGAAGAGGAGATGATCTCAACTGGGCTCCCTCTTCCTCTGGGCCCCATAGCAGTCGCATGGTCTGCCGCTATGGTAGTTACGCCCTTTGGACCAACACAGATACTTTCAGCTGCTAAGTGCACATGTAACAGGTCAACCAGTTTCATAGGTACAAATCTGCTGACAGATGCCCTTTAAATGTGGAACTGTAACAGAATAAAATCATCCAATTTTTATTAAAGTCATATATAAATATGTGCAATCCCAAGAGTGGTTCACAAGTTCACATAAATGAGAGAATTAAACTTCAAAGGAGTATCTTCTTATTCACTTACAGGAACACAGCGTAGTGAATCTTTTCCCTCTTGAGATAAATTCCCCTTCGCCTGCCAAAATCACAGCTTTCATTAAATTGATAAATACTTCTCAGTTTTGCAGCGAACCTTAGCAAAGACAATACAACGTAAAGTTAACTGAGCAACATGCATTTTTTTTTATTGATTTTACAAAAGCAGACTGCAATGGTATTAATAAATATAAAATTAATTAATATGACACATAGCTGCTATTGCCACCCATATATCTCTGGCACACACATGCATTGCCCTATTAAATTCTAAATTTACCTTCACATGCAACAGTTTCACAGAAATTTTCTGGTACCGAAAATCTGTTCCACTCCCCTGAATAGGCCTTGTAGATATCCATGTGCTTGCAGCTTTAGCAATCCCATTCAGTTGAATGGAACTGATTTTCAGTCGCAGAAAATGTTTGCAACCAAATCTGCTGAGTATGAAGACATCCATTTAAAGGGGGTTTCCGAAAATTTTTATACTGATCACCTATCCTCTGGATAGGTGATCAGTATCTGATTGGTGGAGGTCCAATACCCTAACACTAACCCCCGTCGATCATCTGTTTGAGAAGGCTCAGATGCTCCTGTGAGTGTTGCGGCCTTCTCCTTGTTCATTATACATTATATAGCGGCTTTGCTTGGTATTGCAGCTCAGCCCCATTCACTTTGATGGGGCTGAGCTACGCCAAGACCACTTGACCGATGAATGTGTCAGCACTTGGCCTAGGAAAATCTGGAGAAATCCACGGCACTACTGCAAATTCTAGTGCCTTCTCAAACAGCTGATCGTCGGGGGTTTCATGTCTTAGACCCCCACGATCAGATACTGAGGAGAGTTCATCAGTATTAAACTCTTGGAAAACACCTTTAAATTCAAGAGTCGATTTAAAGGGTTATATGAGTAGACTAATGTTTGCTATTTTACCCTGAAGCACTATCTATTGGAAATGTTCTCTATGAGTTATGATCTGACTTTCCAACAGGCCTTGGGATTTGACAAGGGAATATAGCTAGGCCAGATATCCATCCGTACACAGCTGTTTCGCGGGAAGGGGGTTGCCCCTCATCAGTACAGTGTATGGATCGATATTTGGCTTGTCAAATTCCAAGGCTTGTTGGAAAGTCGAATCTTGACTCATAGGGAGTCACTTCCAATAGGTGGCGCTGGTGAGATGGTTCTCTTTCTTGGGAGATACATCTTTGCATATTTGTTTTCTATGGAGCATTGCCGATAAGCCGCCATACCATGGAGCACTTCTAGTAAGTCTCCGTATAGGACTGGACTTTTTAAGAAGATCCAGCACCTTGACTAAGCCCTGGAATCACTGACACTCGTATACAGTATGTATAAATAATGGAACCTAATAATTTGGATTAGGCTCCAATAAAACAGAGTTCAATGGTGGTTACAAACACCATCAGAGCTTTATTACAGAAACATCAGAGCAACATATTTCAAGTCTGCACAAGTCTCTTCTTTAGGTCCATAACTATATGGCAACTTGGGGCAAGTCTACAGTTCATAAGTCCTTATGTCTACTTTCTCCTAATCAGAGAGTTGAGCAAATTGAATCCAACAAAGTGGAATTATATCCGAATTTCAGGATAAGTTTGATTCGCCTCGAAGTCGAATTTCCTCATGCTTCGTGGTAGCGAATCGATTTAACTTGAAATAGTGTAAAAAAATAAATCATAGTTACCCCCTCTATTTGCTCGCAACGAGCCGGCCGCAGCCATCTTGATTGAAGATCTTAGCCGAAATCCATACGTGTTGATGTATGACGTCACCACGGCAGCCGGCGTGCTGCTGTCATATCGGGCCACGTAAGATCTTCAAGCAAGATGAAGGCGGCCGGCCTGTAGTGAGCAAATGTAGGAAATAAGTATGATTTACTTTTTTTAATATTAATTTTACACATTATTACTACTCTCAGATGCCCCGATCATGTATGAACACGGTATCTGAGGGGTACAATGATGGGAAGTGGTGCTATCGCAGCTCCCTGTCATTGCACACGCTACTTACAAAAAAATGTGCTTTGTGACAAAGTAATTTGTCACAAAGCAAATTTTTTTGTAAAATTTGGCGAAGCAGCCGATTAAAATTTTCCAAAACTTTGCTCATCTCTACTCCTAATGTAAGACTGCATTCACACAGTCAGTGTTTGATCAGTGATTTCTACCAGTGATTGTGAGCCAAAACCAAAAAGTGGAAGCTAAACAGAGATAATGTATAATGGAAAGATTTGTACCTGTTCTATGTTTTTGACCCGCACTTGGTTTTGGCTCACAATCACTGATGAAATCACTGACCAAACACTGAGGCCTCATTCACATTTCCGTGTCAGTGTCTCGTCCATGAAAAAAGTGTACGTGTTTCACCCATGAAGATGTCCTTGAAAGATATGTGGTTGGTACATGTGTCCATTTTTACCATCTGTGTGTCATCCGTAATTTACTGACGTTGCTAAGCTGAAAATTAATTTCAAAAGAATCTCCTATTAGTCTTCAGTGAAAAACTGATGCAACACGGATGTGTGTCAGTGATTTTCACAAAACTATAGATTTCAATGGGCGTGCTTGGTCCACATCACAGATCAAAGTAGTGCATGTCCCTGTGATTTTTTTTTTACTGACCCACGGTCAGTAAAAAAATACTGAAATGTGAACGGACATATTTAAATCAATGGGTAAGTATGCTGTTCGCAGTAAATGCGGACAGCACACATCAATAAAAAACGGAAATGTGAACGAGGCCTGAGGCTTCTTTCACATGTACGTATTCGTTCCATGGTCGTATTGCGGTCACATACGGCTGTTCCGCAATACACGGTTCACCAGCCGTGTGCATTCCACATAACGGATGCGGACCCATTCACTTGAATGGGTCCGCAAATCCAGAGATGCGGTGCGGAACGGAAGCAGTGCTTCCGTGGTGTTCTGTTCCGTGCTTCTGTTCTGCAAAAATATAGAACTTGTTGTATCTTTTTGCGGAACGGACGGATCACGGACCCCATTCAAGTGAATGGGTCCGCGATCAACATACGGCTGCCCCACGGTGGGTGCCTGTGCATTGGGGACCGCAATTTGCGGTCCGCAGCACAGGCCCGGCCAGCGCACGGCCGTGTGAAAGAGGCCTGAGGCCTATTGCACACGACCGTATGGCTTTTTCAGTGTTTTGCGATCCGTTTTTCACGGATCCGTTGTTCCGTTTTTTGTTTCCGTTGTGTTTCCGTTTCTGTTCCGTTTTTCCGTTCCGTTTTTCCGTATGGCATATACAGTATACAGTAATTACATAGATAAAATTGGGCTGGGCATAACATTTTCAATAGATGGTTCAGCAAAAAACGGAACGGAAACGGAAGACATACGGATGCATTTCCGTATGTGTTCCGTTTTTTTGCGGACCCATTGACTTGAATGGAGCCACGGACTGTGATTTGCGGGCAATAATAGGACATGTTCTATGTTAAAACGGAACGGAAAAACGGAAATACGGAAACGGAATGCATACGGAGCACATTCAGTTTTTTTTGCGGACCCATTGAAATGAATGGTTCCGTATACGGACCGTATACGGAACGCAAAAAACGTCCAGTAAACGGGGAAAAAAAAACGTCCGTGTGCAATAGGCCTGACTGTGTGAAAGAGGCCTAAGGCAACAGCCCTGTGGTGCACACTGTCATCTATGAAGCAGCTAGAAAATGATAGATTAAAAGGGAACCGGTCATCAACTTTATGCTGCCCATATTAACGGCAGCTTAAAGTAGAGACAGGTGAGTTTCAGCGGTCTTTAATATAAAAGTAAACAGTAAAGCCTCATGCAGACGTCCGTGGAACACATGGTGTCTTAACTCCTTTACTCCAACCAAAATTTTTATCCACTTTATATAAATAACCATTCAAAGATTACTCCATTTTCATTATTTCAATAATCTTTATTTAGATGGAAAATATTGGCCACGGTGTGTATATGTTACTTTAAATTCTTATATAAATACCTATATCTCAACTTTTATATAACTGACCGATAACATATACAGATAGCCCACTCAAAGAGTGACTATTCCCCCATACTACACACCATGACAATTAAGGAACAAGGGGAGGGAGGGAGGGGTCTCGTCGCTGCTGTTACCTGAATGCATACCAACTGACATTTTCTCTCTTTTATAGGTACCCACGAGCCAGGATGAGATTCCCTCCTATCAGCTGAAGAAGATTGCCGCACGAGATCCGCAGACTGCACCAATTGGCATCTGTTACCAGGTAAGAAGCACATACTGCGAAAAATTGGACATGCAATTAACAGGTGTCGTGACCCCATGTCGCCGCTTAATTGCATCCGCAATAAGGTTTGATCAATCCGTGAGATACTGGACTGGCATCCTGCTTAGTGCAGGAGCGCACAGCGTCATTGGTTGCTATGATGCCGTGCGCTTTGTGCCGCCGCAGCAGTACAGTAATACATTAGTATGATCTATACTAGTGTATTACTGTGCTGTGGAGGCGGCACAAAGTGCACGGTGTCATAGCAACTAATGACTAGTGATGAGCCGCAGGGGTCATATTCGAATTTGCGATATTTCGCGAATATTTCGTGGAATATTCGTCGAATATTGGCAAATTTTAAAATTCATTATATTCTACGATTTTTTTTACTCAAAAAATCGGCAAGGTAATGATCGTGTAATATGCGAATTTTCGTATTCGAATATTCGCTATATTGCTATAACTACGTTTTTTCGAATATTCGTAATATTCTAAAACAAGAATATATAGCAATATAGCAAATATTCGAAAAAAAAAAGAATATAGAGCAATTTAGCTAATATAGTGCTATATTCTCCTTTGCCTAATAGTTGTAATTTTTGTCTCATCTGAAGATCAGATTGGAAAAAAATTACAACTATAAAAAAAGATTATAGCACTATATTAGCTAAATTGCTCTATATTCGTTTTTTTTCGAATATTCCCTAAATTGCTATAAACAAGAATATATAGCAATATAGCGAATATTCTAAAAAAAATGAATATAGAGCAAAATTCGCAAACAACACTACTCCTAAAGTCAAGTATATTGCAGCCTTCTTATTGTCCCACAAGCTAGAAGCAGTGAGGGATCATGTGTACTGATAAAAAAAAAAAAGAATATTAAAAAAAGAAAATAAAAATCTAATATTCGAAATTTCGAATATATATCACTATATTCGAAATATTCGCGAATTTTTGAAGCACCTATATTCGCCCTAAAAATTCGAAATTCTAATATTCGTGATCAACACTACTAATGACGCCGTGCGCTCTTGCACTAAGCAGGATGCCAGTCCGGTATCTCACGGACCGTGTTCCACGGACGTCTGCATGAGGCTTAAGTGGTTGCCGAGAACCAACATCACAATCATTGCAGACTGGGCCTGGAAAAGAGTCACGGCCACCTGAGAAGAGTCATGGTTATTCATAAATTCCTGCTCTCCCTGCCCACCTGCTGATGATTAACAGTCTTATACCTAGTTTTCTCCCTAGGAGAGAACTGCCAATCATCAGCAGATAGGTGAGAGTGCAGGAGATTATGAATAACCATAACTCTTTTCCAGGCCCGGGCTGCAATAATTATGATGCTGGTTTTCAGCAACCACTTAATTTTAGTCATGAGTGACACACCGCTGAAATCAGCATTTCTGTCACTATTTTATGCTGCCCTCAGTGAGTTCAGCATAAAGTTTTACAGGTTCCCTTTAAATGCATAGTAAATGTAGCATAATTATACAAAATCAACATTTTTAAATATGAAGACATATTGAAACTTCTATATAGTTGAACATTTGTTTGAAATGATTTGTGTTTAAAGGTACATGAAAAATGCTTTTGGCATTAATCAAATGCCAATCACTTTCAGACGACAAAAAACTGGCATTGAAGGTTAGCCAAATGCATCAATCTAAATTACAACCGGAGTATAGTCTCTTTATTCAAAGCAATGACCACGTTGTTAATAAATGAAGTTCCCTGATGTTGACAGTTCTTTAATATTCAGGGTTTTTTGCCCGTTGATATAACATACAGTACATGGCATGTGATTTCCAATGTCATTTTCTACTGCTTGGAATCACCATGCTTAGCTTGAGCCAGTAATTATAGGCTTAACATATTTTAAAATCAGGGCTTTTGTATTTGGAATAATTCATATTTGAATGGCTTAATTGGGAGCATGTGAATTCTTTAATATTAGTTTTGGAATTTATTACATCTTTACAATATGTTATTCTTATGTAGTGTATGAAGATGCATTAAAATAAAATAATTTTGGACAGAAATTAAAGGCAAAGGCCATTTTATTTATAAAAGTCAGAAAAGGCCTTTGAATAAAAAAAAGTTTATTTACATTGACATAATTTGGACAAAATTAGGATACATCATAATTTCCAATCAAACAAAATATTCTATTTTAAGATGAAAAGATTTATGGAGGGATTTGTCAAGTCTGGCACTTTCTGCGCTCGTCTTGATATCCCTTGCACTGCTGGAGGGATGCTCCCAATTTATGACGAGGCCAAGTCTCAACATAAATTTAGGCGCATCCTCTGGCAGTCTGTGCAACTAATAACACCTACATATGCCCACATGAAAAGTGAGAAGTCTTGCTCCACACCATATACAAAACCACAACAGAAAAAATCGACCAAGGCAAAATATAAAAATATCAATTTGTTTATTGGTCTAAAATCTCAATTAAAACATATATCTCAGAAGCATGCTAGATATTGTTATAGATAACCCCAACAATGCAGAGTAGGGTGCAGTCCACCATTAATGTCATGACTAGAGTTGAGCGGAACACCTGGATGTTCGGGTTCGACGGGTTCGGCCGAACTTCACAAAAAAGTTAGAGTTCGGGACCCGAACTTGACCCTGAACCCGAACCCCATTGAAGTCAATGGGGACCCGAACTTTTGAGCACTAAAATGGCTCTAAAAATGTAATGGAAAGGGCTAGAGGGCTGCAAATAGCATCAGAATGTGGTTAGGAGCATGGCAAGTGCTCTGCAAACAAATGTGGATAGAGAAATGACTTTAAATAACATAAAATACGTTAAAAAAATAATAATAATCTTGATCGAGGTCCATATGGAGTAGGAGGTTGGATGTGGCGGTGTAGGTGGAAGTGGCGGTGGAGGAGGTAGCCTACACTGCTTTTTGGTTTTAAATTTATTTAAATTTTTTTAAATTAGGGTACACCCCAAAACATTGGAAAATATACCCTGTGATAACCCCCTCCAGTCGTGCTAAACACACGTTCAGACAATACACTGGCTGCAGGGCAGGCCATCAGCTCCAAGGCGTAAAGGGCAAGCTCAGGCCATGTGCCCAATTTGGAGACCCAGAAGTTGCAGGGGGAAAACCCATCAGTCAGTTCGTGTAGGCGTGTGCACACATACTGCCCCACCATGTCGCACGTTCCCGTGATGTTCACGATCTATTTGGATATCTTCTCTATCAACTTTCGATGTTCTTTTCTGAGCCTACCATGTTGATCATGGTTATCGGCGAATCAGGGTTCCACGCCGGAGAGGGAGCGTGAGAAAGGAATACCACATCCAAGGTAGGTCAATGGCTGCAATGTGATCGAGCTGAAATGTGGACCAAATTATTAAAGCGGAAGGATCGAATGAACGGGCCAATTAAAGACGAATTTTACCAATTTTATTTCCTGTCACCTATGCAGAGCAGGGGTTTTTCATCACCAGAAATGGGTTAATGTCACCCACCAATGGAACAGATGATTTTTAAAAATTTCAGTCCCTGTCACCTATGCAGAGCAGGGGTTTATTCACGGCAAAAATTGTAAAATGTCACCCAAGAATGTAACAGAAAAATTGGCGAAATTTATTAACCTGTCTACTAGGTGGAGCAGGTGTATATCACAGCCAAAAATTGGTGAATTTCACCCGAAAATGTAACAGTCAATTGAGTGAAATGACGTAAAATAAACTAAAATACGTACAAATAAAAAAATATAATCTTGATGAGGTGGAGGTCCATATGGAGTAGGAGGTTGAGGAGGCGGTGGACGTAGCGGTGTAGGTGGAAGCGGCGGTGGAGGATGACGAGGTAGCCAACACTGTTTTTTGGTTTTAATTTTATTTATTTTTTTAAATTAGGGTACACTCCAAAAGAGTGTGAAATATCCAAAATACAACAATTGAGCTGTAGTATAACAATGGCTGGGTAAGGCCGGTATAAATGTCTATTCTGCACAAGGTACGGACAAGTCCTGTGGGATCCATGCCTGGTTCATTTTAATGTACTTGAGCTTGTCCACATTGGCTGTGGACAGGCGGCTGCGCTTGTCTGTGATAACGCCCCCTGCCGTGCTAAACACACGTTCAGACAATACACTGGCTGCAGGGCAGTCCGGCACCTCCAAGGCATAAAGGGCAAGCTCAGGCCATGTGCCCAATTTGGAGACCCAAAAGTTGAAGGGGGCAGACCCATCATTCAGTACGTGTAGGCGTGTGCACACGTACTGCTCCACCATGTTGCTGAAATGCTGCCTCCTGCTAAGACGTTCCATATCAGCTGGTGGTGCTAATTATTGTGGCGTGCTGACAAAGCTTTTCCACATTTCGGCCATGCTAACGCTGCCTTCTGAGCGGCTGGTGGTGCCCCAGCTGCGTTGGCGACCTCTTCCTCCTCCTCTGCCTTCGCCTTGTGCTTCCACTGTGCACCAGCAACGCGTCTACCAGCGTGCGCTTGTACTCGCGCATCTTACCATCACGCTCCAGTGACGGAATTAAGGACGGTACGTTGTCCTTGTAACAGCGATCCAGCAGCGCCAAGTTAGTAATCAGCACAAGTTAGAATGTGGGCAACTCGGCGGTCGTTGCGGAGACAGAGGCAACGAAAAGCTGTCCTCTGTGGGAGGTGTATCATCTGTGTCCTCTGTATCCCCCCAGCCACGCACCAGTGATGGCCATGAGCTGGTTTGGGTGCCACCCTGCTGTGAACATGGTTCCTCCTCCTCCTCCATCTCCTCATCCTCCACCTAGTCATACTCCAGAACTGTGCCCTGGCTGGACAATTGTGTACCTGGCGTTTGTGGGTGCAGGAACCCACCATCGGAGCCACTTGTGAATGACTGGCCTGAAATCCTATGAAATGATCCCTCCTCCTCCTCCTGTGCCACATCCTCTTCTATCATCGCCAGCAGCGTTTTTTCAAGGAGGCATAGAAGTGGGATAGTAACGCTGAGCATTATCGGCACTGGCTATGTTGGTGGAGTACTCGAAACAGTGCAACAAGGAACACAGGTCTTGAATGGAGGTCCAGTCTCTCATGGAGCGACTCACCCGTGGTGCTGCAGCTGAAACTCCACTATCGCCTGCTGCTGCTTGCACAGTCTGGCCAGCATGTGCAAGGTGGTCGCATATGAGGTGGTGAGCGGGAAGGCCGAACTTACGCTGCAGTGCTGACAGGCGAGCAGCAGTAGGGTGAGAACGCCGATAGCGCGCACAGACGGCCCGCACTTTCTGCAGCAGCTCTGACATATCGGGGTAATTTTTAGGAACCTCTGCACCACCAAATTCAGCACATGCGCCAGGCAAGGGATGTGCATTAAATTGCTTAGTCCCAGAGCTGCTACGAGATTTCGCCCATTATCGCACACCACCAGGCCGGGCTTGAGGCTCACTGGCACCAACCACTCATCGGTCTGTTGTTCATTGCCCGTCCACAGCTCTTGAGCGGTGTGGGGTTTGTCCCCCAAACAGATAAGTTTTAAAACTGCCTGCTATCATTTACCCCTGGCTGTCCTGAAGTTGGTGGTGAAGGTGTTACGCTGACCAGATGAGGAGCTGGTAGAGGATGAGGAAGCGGAGTAGGAGGAAGAAGCAACAGGAGGCAAACTGAAGCGCCTTGCAATCCTCGGTGGTGGAAGGACATGCGCCAAACTGCTATCCGCATCAGGCCCAGCTGCCACTGCATTTACCCAGTGTGCTGTTATGGCGATATAACGGCCCTGACCGTGCTTACTGGTTCACGTATCCGTAGTTAGGGGGACCTTGCCACAGATGGCGTTGCACAGTGCACACCTGATTTTGTCCCCCACTTGGTTGTGCAGGGAAGGGATGGCATGCCTGGAAAAGTAGACGGAATGACAGAATTTCAAAGGACAGTAATTTTGAAATGCTGACATTCAGGGCCAGGGATCGTGGGTGGGTAGGGGGGTACTTCCTCTTCCACTCCAGTGTTTGGAAGATGGAGAGCTGAACGCTTCCGTGGGACATTGTGGAGATGCTTGGTGACCCAGGTGGTGGTGTTGCTGGCAGATCCTCTGTTTGCGGGTTGGCAGGTGCCACTGTCACTCCAGAGGTGGATGAAGAGGCCGAGACTGCAGCAGAAGAGGAAGCAGGAGAAGCCAGAGACTTTTCTTTGTTTTTGAGGTGTCAACTCCACTGCAGCTCGTGCTTTGCACTTAGATGCCTGGTCATGCAGGTTGTGCTCAGGTTGAGAATGTTTATGTCTCGCTTCAGGCTCTGATTGCACAGCGTGCAAACCACTTGTGTCTTGTCATCACCACATTGTCTGAAGAACTGCCACGCCAGGGAACTCCTTGGAACTGGCTTTGGTGTGCTGGGTCCCTTGCTGCGGTGGGCAGTAGGAGGCGTACTGTCTAGGGGACGGCTGCTCCGCTTTTGCACCCTGCTCCCTCTTCTGCTGTGCTGGTGGCTCTGTGCGACCACCGCCTCTTCCTCCGAACTACACAGGTCACTCGCATGACCTTAATTCCATGTGGGGTCGAGGACCTCATTGTCCTCCACATCATCTTCCACCCAGTCTTCACCCCTGCCCTCCTTGTCGGTGTGCACACTTTCGAAAGCCACAGCAGTTGGCACCTGTGTTTCGTCATCATTCGAGATGTGCTGCGGTGGTCCTCCCATGCATTCATCTTGAAACATGAGTGGATGGGCATTGGTGCACTCAATCTCTTCCATTTCTGGGGCAGGGCTAGGTGCATGGCCCTGGGAAAGCCTGCTAGCAGAATCATCAAAAAGCATAAGAAACTTCTGCATGACTTGGGGCTCAGACTGCTTGGCTGATTTGCAAGGGGGTGAGGTGAAAGACTGATGGACATCGGCTGCAGGTGCCAACTCTGATCTTTCAGGAGGAGACTGGGTGGGAGACAATGTAAAGGAACTGGAGGCACTGTCAGCAACCCAATCTACTATCACCTGTACTTGTTCTGGCCTCACCATTCATAGAGCCGCATTAGGCCCGTCCAAATACCGCTTAAGGTTCTGTCGCCTACTCGCACCTGAGGAAGGTGTTTCACTTGTGCGTGTAGCTGGCACAGATCGACCACGTCCTCTCCCTGCAAAAGGAGCTCCACCAGCAGCACCACGACCGGGGCCACATCCCTTATTTGACGCTCTCCTCATATTTCTCAAATTTAGGATCTTGCCCAACATGGGTGTTTTTTTTAAATAACAGATTAGAATAACAGTATCTAAAGGGTGTATCTCACAATGAAAGATGCAGGCAAGGCCGCAAATTTAGTTTTCGGCCCAAAATGGGTGTTTTTTTAATAACAGAATAGAACAGCAGTATCCAACGCATGTATCCCACACTGACAGATGCAGCAAAGACTGCAAATTAAGATTTTGGCCCAAAATGAGTGTTTTTTTAAACTTTGAATATTGTTGCTGTATTTCAAGATTGTATCTCAAACTGACAGATGCATACAAGGCCGCAAATTTAGTTTTTTGCTTAAAATAGGTGTTTTTTTTAACAGAATATGACAGCAGTATATAACGCTTAAATATCACACGTACAGATGCAGCAAGGGCTGTAAAATTGGGTATTTTGCTTTCCATACCCCATACAGACCACAAAGCAAAGTTGAAAATGGCACAAGAGACTGGAAGGCCATGGCCAGAGGCTTTTCAAATTGCCCTATTCAGTGTCAGACATACCCCTAGAGGGAAGGAGAAGCTGTCCCCTTTTGAGATTTTGTTTGGTAGTGCCCCTAAGTTAGGACAGTATTTTCCCCAAGAACTTGCTTTGCAATATGACTGTTTGTCTGCCTGTGTGTCTGCTCTGTGTAAACACCTGACTGATCTATATTTTCGAGTATTTTCTTCACTTCCAGGTCCTAGCCAGAGTCCTTGAAGTCATACCCTTCAACCAGGAGATTGGGTTCTAGTAAAGAAGCACATCAGAAAGACTCTTGAGTCTTGAACCCAGATTTGACGGTCCCTTCCAAGCTCCGTTGACCACTCCCAACTCAGTGAAACTTGAGGGCAAGAAAACATGGATTCACACTGCAAGAAGGTTCCAGGCTTGGAGCCAGATATTTGTCAAAAATACTTTCCCTTTTCGCGCTGATATTGGGAAGGTGAGGGGACGCAGCCATTGTATACCTTGTGGGTAAATACTAGTGCTTCAATACAGGTGTTTGAGTTTGACTATTGTGAAGTGGCAAATTGTACATTAATGCATCAAGGAAAGGTGTATGCGTGAAAGGGAGTTCAGTATTACATTTCCATAACTAGAGAGGGAAATGAATGGTGTCCCTCATGTGGAGATGTGATAGCAAATACAGGAACAGATTGGGGATACTGACCATCAGAGGGGGTGTCTCGAAAAGATGACAAGGGGACACCTTTGGTCGATAGACTGCATTTTTCAGACAAAGAAAGATCATGGAAAGAAAGGTGTGATCTGACAAAGGCAAAGCCAGGAGAGTGTCACCCTCTGATTCTGGCCCTAGAGAACCCACAAAAAGTAGACCTGGGGAAATATGTGTTGGGAAGGTATCAAACATCAAGCAGTCTCCCTAATGCCCCCTTGTATAGTTCTAATTAGGAGATCCTGAAGCCAGGGTAGAGAGGCCTGACTCCTTATCAGGGAACTCTTCTCTCAGGGGAGAGTCGAGCCAGGGCCCCATATACACTCACCTAAAGAATTATTAGGAACACCTGTTCTATTTCTCATTAATGCAATTATCTAGTCAACCAATCACATGGCAGTTGCTTCAATGCATTTAGGGGGGTGGTCCTGGTCAAGACAATCTCCTGAACTCCAAACTGAATGTCAGAATGGGAAAGAAAGGTGATTTAAGCAATTTTGAGCGTGACATGGTTGTTGGTGCCAGACGGGCCTCTCTGAGTATTTCACAATCTGCTCAGTTACTGGGATTTTCACGCACAACCATTTCTAGGGTTTACAAAGAATGGTGTGAAAAGGGAAAAACATCCAGTATGTGGCAGTCCTATGGGCGAAAATGCCTTGTGGATGCTAGAGGTCAGAGGAGAATGGGCCGACTGATTCAAGCTGATAGAAGAGCAACGTTGACTGAAATAACCACTCGTTACAACCGAGGTATGCAGCAAAGCATTTGTGAAGCCACAACACGCACAACCTTGAGGCGGATGGGCTACAACAGCAGAAGACCCCACCGGGTACCACTCATCTCCACTGCAAATAGGAAAAAGAGGCTACAATTTGCACGAGCTCACCAAAATTGGACTGTTGAAGACTGGAAAAATGTTGCCTGGTCTGATGAGTCTAGATTTATGTTGAGACATTAAAATGGTAGAGTCCGAATTTGGCGTAAACAGAATGAGAACATGTATCCATCCTCTGATGGCTACTTCCAGCAGGATAATGCACCATGTCACAAAGCTCGAATCATTTCAAATTGGTTTCTTGAACATGACAATAAGTTCACTGTACTAAAATGGCCCCCACAGTCACCAGATCTCAACCCAATAGAGCATCTTTGGGATGTGGTGGAACGGGAGCTTCGTGCCCTGGATGTGCATCCCTCAAATCTCCATCAACTGCAAGATGCTATCCTATCAATATGGGCCAACATTTCTAAAGAATGCTATCAGCACCTTGTTGAATCAATGCCACGTAGAATTAAGGCAGTTCTGAAGGCAAAAGGGGGTCCAACACCGTATTAGTATGGTGTTCCTAATAATTCTTTAGGTGAGTGTATAATGGAGGAAACTTTGGCTGTGGAAACAGAATTCTCTGATAGCAATTTTTGGTTGGAATGGATGAAATATACAGCATCCCAGGTAATTAGGTCAGGAGGTATCACCTGCTCTACAGCCAGGTCCCATCTGGTGACTGTACCCCTCCACCTCGATCCCAACCATTATTCCTGTTTTATCAGCCTCTACGTGAATCAAAATATTAATAAGACCGTTTGTAAAGTTTGGAAAGGGAAATTCCCAATCTTAAGGGAAGCACCGTCACCTGGAGAAGGCATCACAATTAGAGTTGAGCGGACACCTGGATGTTCGGGTTCGGCAGGTTCGGCCGAACTTGAAAAAAAAGTTCGGGTTCGAACTTGACCTCGAACCCGAACCCCATTGAAGTCAATGGGGACCCGAACTTTTTGGCACTAAAATGGCTCTAAAATAGTCCTGGAAAGGGCTAGAGGGCTGCAAAGGGCATCAAAATGTGCTTAAGAGCATGGCAACTGTTCTGCAAACAAATGTGGATAGGGAAATGACTTAAAATAACATAAAATACAGAAAAATGAAAAATAACAATCTGGATCTAGGAGTAGGAGGTTGAGGAGGCGGTGGATGGGTGGATGTGGCGGTGTAGGTTGACGTGGCGGTGTAGGTGGAAGCGGCGGTGAAGGAGGAATAGGTAGCCAACACTGATTTGTGTTATTTTTTATTTTTAAATTGGGGTATCCCCCAAAATATTGGGACATATAACAAAATAAAACAAAGAATAAGTGCACTTGAGTACAAGAATGGATGGTTGAGGCTGGTATAAATGTCTATTCTGCACAAGGTACGGACAAGTCCTGTGGGATCCATGCCTGGTTCATTTTAATGTACGTAAGCTTGTCCACATTGGCTGCGGCCTGTGATAATGCTCCCTGCTGTGCTAAACACACGTTCACACTATACACTGGCTGCAGGGCAGGTCAGCACCTCCAAGGCTGACAAAGCTTTTCCACATTTTGGCCATGCTAACCCTGCCTTCTCAGGTGCTGGCGGTGCCCCAGCTGCGTTGGCGACCTCTTCCTCCTCCTCTGCCTTCGCCTTGTGCTTCCACTGTGCCCCCGCTGTCAGGTGGGAATGCTATCATCAGCATGCGCTTGTAGTCGCGCATCTTCCGATCAGTTACAGATGTTTTCAATAAATTTAGTTCCCTGTCAGCAATGCAGAGCAGGGGTTCATTCACGGCAAAAGGGGGTTCATGTCCCCCAGCAATAGAACAGAGGATTTTGAGAGATTTAGGCCCCTGTCACTCAGGCACAGCAGGGGTTCATTCACGGCAAAAGGGGGTTCTTGTCACCCAGCAATACAACAGAGGATTTTGAGAGATTTTGGCCCCTGTCACCCAGGCACAGCAGGGGTTCATTCACGGCAAAAGGGGGTTCATGTCACCCAGCAATAGAACAGAGGATTTTGAGAGATTTAGGCCCCTGTCACCCAGGCACAGCAGGGGTTCATTCACGGCAAAAGGGGGTTCTTGTCACCCAGCAATACAACAGTGGATTTTGAGAGATTTAGGCCCCTGTCACCCAGGCACAGCAGGGGTTCATTCACGGCAAAAGGGGGTTCATATCACCCAGCTTTACAACAGAGGATTTTGAGAGATTTCGGCCCCTGTCACCCAGGCACAGCAGGGGTTCATTCACGGCAAAAGGGGGTTCATATCACCCAGCTTTACAACAGAGGATTTTGAGAGATTTCGGCCCCTGTCACCCAGGCACAGCAGGGGTTCATTCACGGCAAAAGGGGGTTCATGTCACCCAGCAATAGAACAGAGGATTTTGAGAGATTTAGGCCCCTGTCACCCAGGCACAGCAGGGGTTCATTCACGGCAAAAGGGGGTTCTTGTCACCCAGCAATACAACAGTGGATTTTGAGAGATTTAGGCCCCTGTCACACAGGTACAGCAGGGATTCATTTAATGGCAAAAGGGGGTTCATGTCACCCAGCAATACAACAGAGGATTTTGAGAGATTTAGGCGCCTGTCACCCAGGTACAGCAGGGGTTCATTCACGGCAAAAGGGGGTTCATGTCACCCAGCAATACAACAGAGCATTTTGAGAGATTTAGGCCCCTGTCCCCCAGGCACAGCAGGGGTTAATTCACGGCAAAAGGGGGTTCATGTCACCCAGCAATAGAACAGATGATTTTGAGAGATTTAGGCCCCTGTCACCCAGGCACAGCAGGGGTTCATTCACAGCAAAAGGGGGCTCTTGTCACCCAGCAATACAACAGAGCATTTTGAGAGATTTCGGCCCCTGTCACCCAGGCACAGCAGGGGTTCATTCACGGCAAAAGGGGGTTCATGTCACCCAGCAATACAACAGAGGATTTTGAGAGATTTAGGCCCCTGTCACCCAGGCACAGCAGGGGTTTGTATACGCCAAAAATGGTAAAATGTCACCCGACAATTGAAAATAAGAATTTTTTCAATTTAGGGCACTAATATTGGCACTTTTTTTTTAATTAAAATGGCTCTAAAATAGTCCTTGAAAAGGCTAGAGGGATGTAAAAGGCAGTAAAATGTGCTTAAGAGCATGGCAACTGCTCTGCAAACAAATGTAGATAGGGAATGTGGTGTTGTAGGTGGAGGCAGCAATGGAGGAGGAGGAGGTAGCTAACAATGTTTTTTTTTATTTTAAAATATTGGGATAAATAAAAAAATATAAAAAAAGAATCATTGCACTTCACTTGAGTACAAGAATGTATATTTGATGGTGGTATAAATGTCTATTCTGCACAAGGTACAGACAAGTCTTGTGGAATCCAAGCCTGGTTCATTTTAATGAACGTGAGCTTGTCCACGTTGGCTGTGGACAGGCGGCTGTCCGTTCAGAGAGTACACTGGCTGCAGGACAGGCCAGCACCTCCAAGGCATACAGGGCAAGCTCTGGCCATGTGGACAATTTGGAGACCCAGAAGTTGAATGGGGCAGAACCATCAGTCAGTACGTGTAGTCGTGTGCACAGGTACTGTTCCACCATGTTGTTCAAATGAAATAAAATAACTAAAAATTACAAATTATTAACCTGCAACTCAGAGAAGGAGGTGGATATGGAGTCGGAGGTTGAGGAGGCGGTGAATGTGGTGTTGTAGGTGGAGGCAGCAATGGAGGAGGAGGAGGTAGCTAACAATGTTTTTTTTTATTTTAAAATATTGGGATAAATAAAAAAATATAAAAAAAGAATCATTGCACTTCACTTGAGTACAAGAATGTATATTTGATGGTGGTATAAATGTCTATTCTGCACAAGGTACAGACAAGTCTTGTGGAATCCAAGCCTGGTTCATTTTAATGAACGTGAGCTTGTCCACGTTGGCTGTGGACAGGCGGCTGCGTCTGTCTGTAATGATGCCTCCTGCCATGCTAAATACACGTTCAGAGAGTACACTGGCTGCAGGACAGGCCAGCACCTCCAAGGCATACAGGGCAAGCTCTGGCCATGTGGACAATTTGGAGACCCAGAAGTTGAATGGGGCAGAACCATCAGTCAGTACGTGTAGTCGTGTGCACAGGTACTGTTCCACCATGTTGTTCAAATGCTGCCTCCTGCTAACACGCTCCATATCAGCAGTTGGGGCCGGTTGTTGCGGCGAGGTGACAAAGCTTTTCCACATGTCGGCCATGCTAACCCTGCCTTCTGAGGTGCTGGTGCTGATACAGCTGCGTTGGCGACCTCTTCCTCGCCCCCTACCTTCGCCTTGTGCTTCCGGCGTTCTCATCCTGCCGCCGCTCGGCTGTCTGCTCTACAGCATAACTTCGGCCTTCCCGGTCACCGCCTCATATGCGACGTGCCCATCAGGTGGAACTCCACCTTGCACATACTGGAGAGACTGTGCGAGCAGCAGTAGGCCATAGTGGAGTTTCAGCTGCAGCACGCACGGGTGGTTCTTTGGCACTTGTCCCCTGGCTTCAGTCGGAAATGCTCTCAGGAGCGTGTCTACCAGCGTGCGCCTGTAGTTGCGCATCTTCCAATCATGCTCCAGCGAGGGAATTAAGGACGGCACAGTACTCGAAACAGTGCAACAGGGCACACAGGTCTCGCATGGAGGCCCAGTCATTGGTGGTGAAGTGGTGCTGTTCCGCAGTGCGAACCACCCGTCCGTGCTGCAGCTGAAACTCCACTATGGCCTGCTGCTGCTCGCACAGTCTCTCCAATATGTGTTATGTGCAAGGTGGAGTTCCACCTGATGGGCACGTCGCATATGAGGCGGTGAGCGGGAAGGCCGAAGTTATGCTGTAGAGCAGACAGCCGAGCGGCGGCAGGATGAGAACGCCGGAAGCGCGCACAGACGGCCCGCACTTTATGCAGCAGGTCTGACATGTCGGGGTAGTTGTGAATGAATTTCTGCACCACCAAATTCAGCACATGCGCCAGGCAAAGGATGTGCGTCAAACCGGCTAGTCCCAGAGCTGCAATGAGATTTCACCCATTATCGCACACCACCAGGCCGGGCTTGACGCTCACTCGTCGGTCTGTTGTTCTATACCCCGCCACAACTCCTGAGCGGTGTGGGGCCTGTCCCCCAAACACATCAGTTTCAGAACGGCCTGCTGACGTTTACCCCTGGCTGTGCTGAAGTTGGTGGTGAAGGTCTGTCGCTGACCGGATGAGGAGGTGGTAGAAGAGGAGGAGGAAGCTGAGTAGGAAGAGGAGTCAACAGGAGGCAAAGAATGATGCCCTGCGATCCTTGGCGGCGGAAGGACGTACGCCAAACAGCTCTCTGCCTGGGGCCCAGCCGCCTCTACATTTACCCAGTGTGCAGTTAGGGAGATATAGCGTCCCTGGCCGTGCTTACTGGTCCACGTATCTGTGGTTAGGTGGACCTTGACACAGATGTTGTTGCGCAGTGCACACTTGATTTTATCCGATACTTGGTTGTGCAGGGAGGGCACACCACGGCAGGTGCCAACGTTCCTCCAGAGGCGGAGGAAGAGGCCGACGCAGCAGCAGAAAAGGGAGCACGAGGGGCCTGAGCCCTTTCTTGGTTTTGAAGGTGCTTACTCCACTGCAGCCTGTGTCTCGCATGTAGATGTCTGATCATGCAGGTTGTGCTAAGGTTCAGAATGTTAATGCCTCGCTTCAGGCTCTGATGGCACAGCGTGCAAACCACTCGGGTCTTGTCGTCAGCACATTGTGTGAAGAAGTGCCATGCCAGGGAACTCCTTGAAGCTGCCTTTGGTGTGCTCGGTCCCTGGTGACCATGAAGTGCAAAGATATTCGGCTTCGCAGCAAATCAATTTTTTTCCTGGAATTCAGATCGAAGCCCACTTTAGATACTTTGACTCGCTCAACACTACAGAACATGTACGTCTCCACTTTTTATACTGTATCTTCCTAAATTATGCACATATTTTGTGTCTAAGTGACGTGCTAAACTGATCCCTTGTAGTGAGTGATGGATGTAGATTTACTGTACCTTACTATACCTCAGATTTTATACATTTTTAAAGAGGTTTAGGAGTCTTTGTGAAACTGCTTCGATACTGTATTGCTGAGCCAATTTTTCTTAGAACCATTGCTTCTAGGCTGATGCTCTCCCTCCCAGCAGACACAGTAAAGTGATGTCATCGCACCTGCTGAGCTGATTAAGAGAGCACATGGGCTGGAGGCTACACTATTATAAGGTGGGCACTAAATAAAGTGGCTTTAATACTCCCGGCAACAAAGTGGGTTTAGTATTGTAAGGTGGGCACCCATGGGCATTGTAGCAGCACAATTATTAAGTCGTATTCTGCTGTGTGTGGATGCACTAAGGGAGCATTCTACTGTGTGTGGGGCACAAAAGGTTCATAGCCATTTGTGGAGCACTAAGGGTGTATAACTATTGTGTGGGGGCACTAAGGGTGCATAACTACTATGTGGGGGTACTATGCATGCTAACTATTGTGTGGGGGCACTAAGGGTGCATAACTACTGTGAGGGGGCACTAAGCGTACATAACTACTGTGTGTGGGAACACTATGGTTTCATAGCCATTATGTGGGGGCACTAAGAGTACATAACTATTGTGAGGGGGCACTAACAGCGCATAACTACTGTGTGGGGACACTAAGGGGACTGAGTGGGATTTGGTAAGTATAGATAGGCACTAGGCAGAGTTAGAGATGTGGCTTAGTGTCAAAAGATTTGCAGCGGCGCGCGTAGACCCTCCATGGGCTTTTTAGAAGTAGGTAGGTATGTTACTATATCAGGTAGTTAAAGTCTGAATCCTAAGCAAAGTCATTTATGTTGTGATTTTTGAACGCACCATCACGCTTATTTATGAAGGAGAATAACAGCACCAATTATGTATCAAGAAAACAATTTCTTTAGCAAACATAGCAAAGGTTTACTCTGTAAAATGTCGTAGCTAGCAGACATTACCGACTGCAATACTTTTTAGCCAATGTTATTTCAAGGACTCCTGTAAAGCAGCGATTGTGCAGTTTAGTTTAACTTACCTTCTGTGCTAATGCTTAATGCAGTCACAGGCCACCAAGGGTAAAAGCTAAATATTCTGTGCAAATACAGCCTGCTAACACTTAATAGCAGTTTTATTATCTAAGAAAACCTTACCATTGATAAAATGACTTTCAACTCTATTAAGATGGCTATAACATGTGGTAGATGGAGCTGTGAGCACACGATCTCTGAAATATAATTTCTGTTGAGAAGAAACATAAGAATGAGAAAGGAGGAAAATTGTATTCTAAACTCTCGACCTTTATAGCTTTATGACTAGAGATATTGTTCCAAATCACTGGAAATATTACCCTGAAAATTAACTTACCACTTAGCCATAAATTGCTAGTTTTATCTTTGACAATGATATCCATGTTACCAAACATTAATTTATTCCGCTTTTATGTGCCACAAAAGAGATATTCCAATTTTTATGTCTTTCTAAGATGAGATGTCTGTAACGCACGGAATACGATGTTGTAATTGCAGGTGTCAATCAGTACGTACTGAGAACATAACATGATTTCACAGCCAAGGCATTTATTCTGACTGTTGTCTAAAGCCATGATCTTCAAACTATGGCTTTATAGCTTAAAGAGGACCTGTCACCATTCCTGACATGTCTGTTTTAATAGCTTCATGCATTCCCCATGTAATAACAATTCTGGAACATCTATTCTTATGGCTCTATGTTGTGCCATTCCTTTATTATTTCTACTAGAAGTTATGAATGAATTGCTAGCAGTCTGCAGTAAGGGTACAGAGGGGTGGTAACAAGTTGAGGTGTGTGTACCTGCACAGTCTGAAAATGGCAGCACTGATTGTATAGAGTGAGTCTGTGCAGGTACACTCCCCCCCCCCCCCAACTGGTTACCACCGCTCTGTACCCTTACTGCAGACTGCTAGCAATTCATTCATAACTTCTAGTAGAAATAATAAAGGAACGGCACAACATAGAGACATAAGAACAGATGCTCCAGAATTGTTATTACATGGGGAATGCATGAAGCTATTAAAACAGACATGTCAGGACATAAGTGGTGAAAGGTCCTCTTTAAAACTAAAACTACAGCACCCATGTCAGGGAATGCTGGGAGTTGTAGGTTATCAGAATTTTTAAACATTTTTGGTGATTTTTTACATTTTATATCACTGTATTTTAAAAAAAATTCTTAAGTCATACAGTTTTTGCACTGCCCACTAGACCTAAAATATGCCACCTGTTCTGTAAAGGTAACTTTTCAGTACCCATTGTATTATCATCATGGGCAGAATTACAATGACAGATATGACCTCTGTATAGATAACCTGGATCCACCATTTACAATAGGTGATATCATAGCTCACCGACTCCCTCCTGACCTGACCCTAGAAATGCTACTGATACTCAACGGATGTTCAATCTATGGCTCTCCAGGTGTTACGAAAAGTAAAACTCCCATTATGCACTAGTCGTCTCAGGGTAACTTGCAAGCCACAGATACTATAGACTGCAAGGATTACATTTACATGTTACATATAAGTTACAAGACAAGGTAAAGGGCAGAACAATTCCTCCAGAGGATTCAGTACTGTAACCCACTGCGTCATAAAACACGAGTAATATAGTTCATGTTCTGGTGCTATGCGCTAGTAATGCTATTCCATACTGCTGTCACATGTCCACTGTAGTGTCAGTCAATAATGTATGTCTCATGAGAAGAGGAGCAAAAAGTTGAATGTTCATTGAATCATAGTCTGAAAACAAAGTTTAATGGCAAAAAAAATTGAAAGTGAACAGATTTTGTTTCAAGGTTCATTTTGTAAAACAGATATAATAAAACTGGATGAATCAGTGAAATACCATTATTCTTCATCTGTTGTATTAGAACCCTTTCAAGTCCTTGTAAATACTATATTATATATATATATATATATATACAGTCTTGTGAAAAAATTAGGACACCCTTTGAAAGCATGTGGTTTTTTGTAACATTTTTAATAAATGGTTATTTCATCTCCGTTTCAACAATACAGAGAGATTAAAGTAATCCGACTAAACAAAGAAAACTGAAGAAAAGTCTTTTCAAGATCTTCTGTAAATGTCATTCTACAAAAATGCCTATTCTAACTGAGGAAAAAGATAGGACACCCTTGCCCCTAATAGCGAGTGTTACCTCCTTTGGCTGAAATAACTGCAGTGAGACGGTTCTTGTAGCCATCTACCAGTCTTCGACATCGGTCTGAGGAAATTTTACCCCACTCCTCAATGCAGAACTTTTTCAGCTGTGAGATGTTTGAGGGGTTTCTTGCACGTACAGCCCTTTTCAAGTCACCCCACAGCATCTCAATGGGATTCAAATCTGGACTTTGACTTGGCCATTCCAGGACTCTCCATTTCTTCTTTTTCAGCCAATCTTTGGTTGATTTACTAGTATGTTTTGGGTCATTGTCATGTTGCATGGTCCAGTTCCGCTTCAGCTTTAATTTTCTAACTGATGGTCTCACATGTTCTTCAAGCACCTTCTGATACACAGTAGAATTCATCGTGGATTCTATGATGGTGAGCTGACCAGGTCCTGCTGCAGCAAAGCAGCCCCAAACCATGACACTTCCACCTCCATGCTTCACAGTTGGTATGAGGTTCTTTTCTTGGAATGCTGTGTTTGGTTTACGCCAAACATGTCCTCTGCTGTTGTGTCCAAATAATTCAATTTTGGACTCATCTGTCCAAAGAACATTATTCCAGAAGTCCTGGTCTTTGTCAACTTTATCGCTGGCAAATGTCAGTCTGGCCTCGATGTTTCTCTTGGAAAGCAAAGGTTTCCTCCTTGCACACCTCCCATGCAAGTTAAACTTGTACAGTCTCTTTCTGATTGTAGAGGCATGTACTTCTACATCAACAGTAGCCAGAGCCTGCTGTAGTTCTCGAGATGACACTTTAGGGTTTTTGGATACCTCTTTTAGCATCTTGCGGTCTGCTCTTGGGGTGAACTTGCTGGGGCGACCAGTCCTGGGCATGTTGGCAGTTGTTTTGAAAGCCCTCCACTTGTAGACTATCTTCCGGACAGTGGAATGGCTGATTTCAAAATCTTTTGAGATCTTTTTAAATCCCTTCCCAGACTCATAGGCTGCTACAATCTTTTTTCTGAAGTCCTCTGACAGCTCTTTTGCTCTCACCATGGTGCTCACTCTCACTTCAACAGTCAGGAGCACACCAAACTAAATGTCTGAGGTTTAAATAGGGCAAGCCTCATTCAACATGCAGAGTAACGATCTACTAATTATGTGCACCTGGTGTGATATACCTGTGTGAGATCTGAGCCAATTTAAGAGGGAATACATGTGAGGGTGTCCTATCTTTTTCCTCAGTTAGAATAGGCATTTTTGTAGAATGACATTTACAGAAGATCTTGAAAAGACTTTTCTTCAGTTTTCTTTGTTTAGTTGGATTACTTTAATCTCTCTGTATTGTTGAAACGGAGATGAAATAACCATTTATTAAAAATGTTACAAAAAACCACATGCTTTCAAAGGGTGTCCTAATTTTTTCACATGACTGTATATATATATATTAAACAGTGTAACAGGGCACTCAAGAAATCCTGACCATGTGGTACAATTTAATATCTTTATTACTATTGTGAATAATGTTGCTCAAACCAGTCAATTGTAATAATCAATGGATGAATCAATAAAATATTTGATATCATTGAATAAAATATTTGATAATATTGAATAAAAATAATCGATTTACACAAGGGCTCAGAACAATGTAGTGCAAATATCGACAATCATAAAATAAAATCTCAAATTCAATTGTTCAGTCCAAATTTGGTATAAACATCTGGGTATTGGTGCAGTCCAATCGAATATTATAATGTCCCACTTCTCATTACAGCAGCGTCCCGCTGAACATGAAGTAGATAGCGGCGTCCCGCTATAGAATTACTTGCAAGTAAGATTTACCTTATATCAACCGAAGGTTCTCCAGACTTTAAACTTTGGGTCCTCTCCTCTCCTCAGAAGTGTCTGTGACACAATGTATCAAGAGGTTTACCTAGATGACTCTGTGTTTCTGTTGAATTTAACTGCCAAGTCCACCAGATCTCAATCTGTTGGTGGAAAAACTGCAGTGATGTTTGTAGCAGAGATATTCTGTCAAAGGAGGCTTCCAAGTGTAGTCTGTAAGTCGGTCGGTTTGGGGTACTTTGTTCCTTCAATATACAGATGGGGGGTGTAGCACCAGACGCGTTTCAGGGTCCAAGTTATTGCCCCTTCCTCAGTGATATGCAGCACCCCTATCAATACCCCTCTTATATACTGTGTCTTCTATAGACTCATTGGACACACCCTTGAACATCAGATCCAGTTTTTTCAATCAACCCAGGTGACCAAAATTGCTGTTTGGACTTGCTCTCAAAATGACAGTTTTTGAAGTAGTGTTTTCTAATACTTAGCAATATGCTATATTCATATAATTACATCTACTGATATAACTTAAGCTTATCTTTCTCCTAGACCAAAAAACGCATGGTCACCCCATGCGTTTTTGATGCGGTTTCCATGCGTTTTTTCATTTTTTATTCTTTCCCATTCAGCAAGCACTTAATATATAGTTTATACATAAATATTATTCAAAATTGCTGTTTGGACTTGCTCTCAAAATGACAGTCCTTAAAGTAGTGTTTTTTAATACTTAGCAATATACTATATTCATATAATTACACCTACTGATATATCTTAAGCTTATCTTTCTCCTAGACCAAAAAACGCATGGTCACCCCATGCGTTTTTGATGCGGTTTCCATGCGTTTTTTCCGTTTTTTTTTTTTTTTTTAATTCAGCAAGCACTTAATATATAGTTTATACATAAATATTAATCATAAATAGTAATAATAAGTGAGGGGCACAAGTTTACACATAAAACATTGTATAGACTCCAGTAATAAATGTTCTTACAAATTTTAAATTTTAAAATGATGAAGGAGATGAGATGGGATAAAAAAACAAAAACAAAAACAAAAAAAAAATAAGATAAAATAAAATCTGTAATAGATTGATGTATTCAAATGGAGACCCATGTGTAGAGAAGAAACCGAACATAATAAATAAATATGCGGTTAGTTATCGACTCATGGGTCCCCATTATACTCATAAAAATCCAAAAAGTTTGAATTCTGCATTAAGACCCTTGAGTATCAAGGAGTCGAATTCGAATATTCTCTTTGTTTCGAGTCTCGACATTCTCTCTATGTGATTACCTCCTCTCTATTCTTTTTCAACTTTGTCTATCGCAAAGTACTTCATACTTGAGGGGTCCTGATTGTGACAAATTTTGAAGTGATATGATAATGAATGGTTTTCAAAACCTTTCTGTATATTATTAATGTGTTCCGAAATTCGTTTTTTTAGTGTTCGCTTTGTCCTACCAATATATAATCGTTTACATGGACATTCAATGGCATAAATTACGTTTTCGGAACTACATGTCAAACAATCTTTAATTAGATGGCGGTGATTATTAATGGAGGATATTACTTCATTGGTCCTTTTCGGAAAAGATGTTGCTTTACAATTGCCACAGGTGCCACATCTGAAAAAGCCCTGTAGGCCTATCCACTTTGAAATAGTGGGATCCTTATTCTGTTGTTGTTTCTTAACTGTAGGAGCCACATTTAGACCCAAATTTGGGGCCTTTGTGAACGTTATTTTAGGATTTTGTGGCATTAGTGTGCCTATGATCTTGTCTGCCTGTAACAAATGCCAATGTTTCGTCATAATTTGGCGTATTTTCTTGCAGTCGTCACTGAAAGGCAAGATCATCCGCACACAATCCTGAGCCTCATCTACTTTTGGTATTGTTTTTTCTTCTAAAAAAGCCTTCCTATTCATACTTTTCACCTCTTGTAATGCTTTCTCTAAAATCTCGGTAGGATATTTCTTCTCCAAAAACTTATCTTTCATTTCATCCACTTCTAAGTCAAATTGATTTTCTAATGTGCAATTTCTTTTTATCCTTCGGAATTGTCCCTGTGGAATATTACTTAGCCAACTTGGGAGGTGGCAACTGTCAAATAAAATGTAACTATTCCTAGCAGTGGGTTTAATGAAGGTGCTACAAACTATATCTTCGTTTTGGATACAGATATTTAAGTCCAGGTATTCAATGCTTACCTGACTCGTTACACCTGTAAATTTGAGATTGCTGTCATTGGAGTTAATATCTCCCAAAAATGTTTGTAAGCTTTCTTCTCCACTTTTCCAGATAAAGAGAATGTCGTCGATATAACGTTGCCAGAGCACCAGATCCGTCCCCATCCTTGGCTGAATAACCAATCTCTCCCATTCCGCCATAAATAAATTAGCGTAGCTGGGGGCGAATCTGGTGCCCATGGCCGTCCCCTGTATCTGCAAATAAAAATCTCCCTCAAAATTAAAATAATTATGTTTTAAAATGAAATCTATCCCTTCTATTATGAAATCTATCTGTCCAACATTTAGTCGACCTTCTAGTGTCAGTTGGGATCTTACAGCTGCTTTCCCCTTCTCATGTTCTATTATAGTGTATAGGGATTGGATGTCCAATGAGCCCATTATCCAAGAGTCTTTAAATTTCAGTTGTTCTACTATTTGTATAATTTGTGTCGTGTCCTTAGTATAGGACTTCATTTGTTTGGACCCTTGGCTGTAACATTTGATCTATATATTGGGACAAATTGGACGTAAGCGATCCAATCCCTGACACTATAGGTCGGCCTAGTGGATTCTGTTGATCTTTGTGTATTTTCGGTACACAATAGAACATGGGGATTCTTGGAGTTTTATTTATTAAAAATTTGTGCTCCTCACCAGTTAAAATGCCTTTCTCATGGCCCTTTCTACAAAAATCTAAAAATTCTGCATAATACTGATTGGTGGGGTCATTAGGTAATTTTTGGTAGGTATTATTGTCCGTTAGCTGTCTCAGACATTCCATATTATACTTGGCTAAATCCTGGATCACAATGGATCCTCCTTTATCTGCCGGACGTATTACTATATTGCTTTCTTTTTGTAATGATTTTAAAGCTTTTATTTCATCCTTAGATAAATTATTCCGTTTATATTTAATACTATTTTTTACTTTCCGTATATCACTTTCAACACACTTCTTAAAACTTGCCATTTCATGACTTATTTCATTTCTTGGATATTTTTTTGATGGATTTTTGCACGTCGTGTGTACATATTGATCTCTATTATCCATATCCCTAGTTGTAGGGTTTTTGAGGAAGTACTTTTTCAGGCACAACCGCCTAATAAATTTCTCTACCCCTATAAATGTATCAAATTTATTTAGGGTAATTGTGGGGGCAAATTTAAGACCTTTATTTAATAGTCGTTTTTGGGCTTCTGTCAAAATTGTAGAGCTCAAGTTGATAATACAGTCATTTGTTATTAGGTCTTGTTCTATCTGCGATACCCCCTTCTTCTTCCTTCGTCCTCTTCGTGTTTTGCTCTGTTTCCCTCGTATGACCTTGTTCTGTTATGGTAATATTGTTGTTTGTGATGGTTCTGTTGTGAAGTGTAGTGCTCTCGATGGGGAATTGAGTGTTGTTGCGATTTCTCTAAGTGTTGGTGACGTGGGGTGTAAGGAACCTGAGGCCTGTTCCTCAGGTTGTACTGGTGATCTCCCTGGTGATTGGTGTTGTATATTTGAGTTTCCTCCTGTGATATTAAACATTTGGTTTGTGTTCTGTGATGGGGTGGGGTCCTGTCTAAAAAAACTTGTCTATCCTCAAGTGTTTCAAAACGATTGTGAGTGGGTATAGTGTATTTACTTTTATGTGGAATCTCTTGGTCCACCAATAATTGTGGTTCACTTAGTGTCACCCCTATATTAATTATATCTTCATTTAAACTACCAGTGTTCTTATTTATATTATACCCATTTTTGGGGGTGAACAAAAATTTTTTAATTTTCCTATCCATTATCTCTTGTTCAACTTTATCAAGGTTATGGCATAGTTTAGTTTGTCAATAATTATGCTCTTCATTTTTTGGTATTTTATTCATATTATTTTTCATCTCACTAATTTTGTCTGTTATCTCATTTAACATCTCCTTCCTTCTTTTCACAATCAATTCCACCAGGGAGAGGGAATGCAGGTGAAGCAGTTGGTCCCACTCTGTATCAAACGAGGGACTATGGAGATCTTGTGCTGGGGATTTTATTAGTGTAAGGCCCTTTGGAACATTTCTACACTCCACAAATTTGCACAATGTCTTGATCTCCCATCTTTGTCTCAACTGTTTCACCAACAAATTCTCCAACTCCCTAAATGTGTTTCTTATTGATACATTATTCTCTTCATTAGTTTCATTATTAGTAAACATAAAGTTCTCAACCTTTAATGTTTTGGTTTCCACATGGTGCCAGATATCTATGGTGTCCATATTATCCTGTGCGGCCATCATGAGTGGAAAATACTAGATCAAAAATTAAATAAGATGTCGCACTCGAATAAATGGACCCCAAATCGGTGCACCTGTGTATTGAGACCACTCACTCAATGCAATAGGTAAATATTAAACAGTGTAACAGGGCACTCAAGAAATCCTGACCATGTGGTACAATTTAATATCTTTATTACTATTGTGAATAATGTTGCTCAAACCAGTCAATTGTAATAATCAATGGATGAATCAATAAAATATTTGATATCATTGAATAAAATATTTGATAATATTGAATAAAAATAATCGATTTACACAAGGGCTCAGAACAATGTAGTGCAAATATCGACAATCATAAAATAAAATCTCAAATTCAATTGTTCAGTCCAAATTTGGTATAAACATCTGGGTATTGGTGCAGTCCAATCGAATATTATAATGTCCCACTTCTCATTACAGCAGCGTCCCGCTGAACATGAAGTAGATAGCGGCGTCCCGCTATAGAATTACTTGCAAGTAAGATTTACCTTATATCAACCGAAGGTTCTCCAGACTTTAAACTTTGGGTCCTCTCCTCTCCTCAGAAGTGTCTGCGACACAATGTATCAAGAGGTTTACCTAGACGACTCTGTGTTTCTGTTGAATTTAACTGCCAAGTCCACCAGATCTCAATCTGTTGGTGGAAAAACTGCAGTGATGTTTGTAGCAGAGATATTCTGTCAAAGGAGGCTTCCAAGTGTAGTCTGTAAGTCGGTCGGTTTGGGGTACTTTGTTCCTTCAATATACAGATGGGGGGTGTAGCACCAGACGCGTTTCAGGGTCCAAGTTATTGCCCCTTCCTCAGTGTTATGCAGCACCCCTATCAATACCCCTCTTATATACTGTGTCTTCTATAGACTCATTGGACACACCCTTGAACATCAGATCCAGTTTTTTCAATCAACCCAGGTGACCAAAATTGCTGTTTGGACTTGCTCTCAAAATGACAGTTTTTGAAGTAGTGTTTTCTAATACTTAGCAATATGCTATATTCATATAAATACACCTACTGATATAACTTAAGCTTATCTTTCTCCTAGACCAAAAAACGCATGGTCACCCCATGCATTTTTGATGCGGTTTCCATGCGTTTTTTCATTTTTTATTCTTTCCCATTCAGCAAGCACTTAATATATAGTTTATACATAAATATTATTCAAAATTGCTGTTTGGACTTGCTCTCAAAATGACAGTCCTTAAAGTAGTGTTTTTTAATACTTAGCAATATACTATATTCATATAATTACACCTACTGATATATCTTAAGCTTATCTTTCTCCTAGACCAAAAAACGCATGGTCACCCCATGCGTTTTTGATGCGGTTTCCATGCGTTTTTTCCGGGTTTTTTTTCATTCAGCAAGCACTTAATATATAGTTTATACATAAATATTAATCATAAATAGTAATAATAAGTGAGGGGCACAAGTTTACACATAAAACATTGTATAGACTCCAGTAATAAATGTTCTTACAAATTTTAAATTTTAAAATGATGAAGGAGATGAGATGGGATAAAAAAACAAAAACAAAAAAAAATAAGATAAAATAAAATCTGTAATAGATTGATGTATTTAAATGGAGACCCATGTGTAGAGAAGAAACCGAACATAATAAATAAATATGCGGTTAGTTATCGACTCATGGGTCCCCATTATACTCATAAAAATCCAAAAAGTTCGAATTCTGCATTAAGACCCTTGGGTATCAAGGAGTCGAATTCGAATATTCTCTTTGTTTCGAGTCTCGACATTCTCTCTATGTGATTACCTCCTCTCCATTCTTTTTCAACTTTGTCTATCGCAAAGTACTTCATACTTGAGGGGTCCTGATTGTGACTAATTTTGAAGTGATATGATAATGAATGGTTTTCAAAACCTTTCCGTATATTATTAATGTGTTCCGAAATTCGTTTTTTTAGTGTTCGCTTTGTCCTACCAATATATAATCGTTTACATGGACATTCAATGGCATAAATTACGTTTTCGGAACTACATGTCAAACAATCTTTAATTAGATGGCGGTGATTATTAATGGAGGATATTACTTCATTGGTCCTTTTCGGAAAAGATGTTGCTTTACAATTGCCACAGGTGCCACATCTGAAAAAGCCCTGTAGGCCTATCCACTTTGAAATAGTGGGATCCTTATTCTGTTGTTGTTTCTTAACTGTAGGAGCCACATTTAGACCCAAATTTGGGGCCTTTGTGAACGTTATTTTAGGATTTTGTGGCATTAGTGTGCCTTTGATCTTGTCTGCCTGTAACAAATGCCAATGTTTCGTCATAATTTGGCGTATTTACTTGCAGTCGTCACTGAAAGGCAAGATCATCCGCACACAATCCTGAGCCTCATCTACTTTTGGTATTGTTTTTTCTTCTAAAAAAGCCTTCCTATTCATACTTTTCACCTCTTGTAATGCTTTCTCTAAAATCTCGGTAGGATATTTCTTCTCCAAAAACTTATCTTTCATTTCATCCACTTCTAAGTCAAATTGATTTTCTAATGTGCAATTTCTTTTTATCCTTCGGAATTGTCCCTGTGGAATATTACTTAGCCAACTTGGGAGGTGGCAACTGTCAAATAAAATGTAACTATTCCTAGCAGTGGGTTTAATGAAGGTGCTACAAACTATATCTTCGTTTTGGATACAGATATTTAAGTCCAGGTATTCAATGCTTACCTGACTCGTTACACCTGTAAATTTGAGATTGCTGTCATTGGAGTTAATATCTCCCAAAAATGTTTGTAAGCTTTCTTCTCCACTTTTCCAGATAAAGAGAATGTCGTCGATATAACGTTGCCAGAGCACCAGATCCGTCCCCATCCTTGGCTGAATAACCAATCTCTCCCATTCCGCCATAAATAAATTAGCGTAGCTGGGGGCGAATCTGGTGCCCATGGCCGTCCCCTGTATCTGCAAATAAAAATCTCCCTCAAAATTAAAATAATTATGTTTTAAAATGAAATCTATCCCTTCTATTATGAAATCTATCTGTCCAACATTTAGTCGACCTTCTAGCGTCAGTTGGGATCTTACAGCTGCTTTCCCCTTCTCATGTTCTATTATAGTGTATAGGGATTGGATGTCCAATGAGCCCATTATCCAAGAGTCTTTAAATTTCAGTTGTTCTACTATTTGTATAATTTGTGTCGTGTCCTTAGTATAGGACTTCATTTGTTTGGACCCTTGGCTGTAACATTTGATCTATATATTGGGACAAATTGGACGTAAGCGATCCAATCCCTGACACTATAGGTCGGCCTAGTGGATTCTGTTGATCTTTGTGTATTTTCGGTACACAATAGAACATGGGGATTCTTGGAGTTTTATCTATTAAAAATTTGTGCTCCTCACCAGTTAAAATGCCTTTCTCATGGCCCTTTCTACAAAAATCTAAAAATTCTGCATAATACTGATTGGTGGGGTCATTAGGTAATTTTTGGTAGGTATTATTGTCCGTTAGCTGTCTCAGACATTCCATATTATACTTGGCTAAATCCTGGATCACAATGGATCCTCCTTTATCTGCCGGACGTATTACTATATTGCTTTCTTTTTGTAATGATTTTAAAGCTTTTATTTCATCCTTAGATAAATTATTCCGTTTATATTTAATACTATTTTTTACTTTCCGTATATCACTTTCAACACACTTCTTAAAACTTGCCATTTCATGACTTATTTCATTTCTTGGATATTTTTTTGATGGATTTTTGCACGTCGTGTGTACATATTGATCTCTATTATCCATATCCCTAGTTGTAGGGTTTTTGAGGAAGTACTTTTTCAGGCACAACCGCCTAATAAATTTCTCTACCCCTATAAATGTATCAAATTTATTTAGGGTAATTGTGGGGGCAAATTTAAGACCTTTATTTAATAGTCGTTTTTGGGCTTCTGTCAAAATTGTAGAGCTCAAGTTGATAATACAGTCATTTGTTATTAGGTCTTGTTCTATCTGCGATACCCCCTTCTTCTTCCTCCGTCCTCTTCGTGTTTTGCTCTGTTTCCCTCGTATGACCTTGTTCTGTTTGGGTAATATTGTTGTTTGTGATGGTTCTGTTGTGAAGTGTAGTGCTCTCGATGGGGAATTGAGTGTTGTTGCGATTTCTCTAAGTGTTGGTGACGTGGGGTGTAAGGAACCTGAGGCCTGTTCCTCAGGTTGTACTGGTGATCTCCCTGGTGATTGGTGTTGTATATTTGAGTTTCCTCCTGTGATATTAAACATTTGGTTCGTGTTCTGTGATGGGGTGGGGTCCTGTCTAAAAAAACTTGTCTATCCTCAAGTGTTTCAAAACGATTGTGAGTGGGTATAGTGTATTTACTTTTATGTGGAATCTCTTGGTCCACCAATAATTGTGGTTCACTTAGTGTCACCCCTATATTAATCATATCTTCATTTAAACTACCAGTGTTCTTATTTATATTATACCCATTTTTGGGGGTGAACAAAATTTTTTTAATTTTCCTATCCATTATCTCTTGTTCAACTTTATCAAGGTTATGGCATAGTTTAGTTTGTCAATAATTATGCTCTTCATTTTTTGGTATTTTATTCATATTATTTTTCATCTCACTAATTTTGTCTGTTATCTCATTTAACATCTCCTTCCTTCTTTTCACAATCAATTCCACCAGGGAGAGGGAATGCAGGTGAAGCAGTTGGTCCCACTCTGTATCAAACGAGGGACTATGGAGATCTTGTGCTGGGGATTTTATTAGTGTAAGGCCCTTTGGAACATTTCTACACTCCACAAATTTGCACAATGTCTTGATCTCCCATCTTTGTCTCAACTGTTTCACCAACAAATTCTCCAACTCCCTAAATGTGTTTCTTATTGATACATTATTCTCTTCATTAGTTTCATTATTAGTAAACATAAAGTTCTCAACCTTTAATGTTTTGGTTTCCACATGGTGCCAGATATCTATGGTGTCCATATTATCCTGTGCGGCCATCATGAGTGGAAAATACTAGATCAAAAATTAAATAAGATGTCGCACTCGAATAAATGGACCCCAAATCGGTGCACCTGTGTATTGAGACCACTCACTCAATGCAATAGGTAAATATTAAACAGTGTAACAGGGCACTCAAGAAATCCTGACCATGTGGTACAATTTAATATCTTTATTACTATTGTGAATAATGTTGCTCAAACCAGTCAATTGTAATAATCAATGGATGAATCAATAAAATATTTGATATCATTGAATAAAATATTTGATAATATTGAATAAAAATAATCGATTTACACAAGGGCTCAGAACAATGTAGTGCAAATATCGACAATCATAAAATAAAATCTCAAATTCAATTGTTCAGTCCAAATTTGGTATAAACATCTGGGTATTGGTGCAGTCCAATCGAATATTATAATGTCCCACTTCTCATTACAGCAGCGTCCCGCTGAACATGAAGTAGATAGCGGCGTCCCGCTATAGAATTACTTGCAAGTAAGATTTACCTTATATCAACCGAAGGTTCTCCAGACTTTAAACTTTGGGTCCTCTCCTCTCCTCAGAAGTGTCTGCGACACAATGTATCAAGAGGTTTACCTAGACGACTCTGTGTTTCTGTTGAATTTAACTGCCAAGTCCACCAGATCTCAATCTGTTGGTGGAAAAACTGCAGTGATGTTTGTAGCAGAGATATTCTGTCAAAGGAGGCTTCCAAGTGTAGTCTGTAAGTCGGTCGGTTTGGGGTACTTTGTTCCTTCAATATACAGATGGGGGGTGTAGCACCAGACGCGTTTCAGGGTCCAAGTTATTGCCCCTTCCTCAGTGATATGCAGCACCCCTATCAATACCCCTCTTATATACTGTGTCTTCTATAGACTCATTGGACACACCCTTGAACATCAGATCCAGTTTTTTCAATCAACCCAGGTGACCAAAATTGCTGTTTGGACTTGCTCTCAAAATGACAGTTTTTGAAGTAGTGTTTTCTAATACTTAGCAATATGCTATATTCATATAAATACACCTACTGATATAACTTAAGCTTATCTTTCTCCTAGACCAAAAAACGCATGGTCACCCCATGCATTTTTGATGCGGTTTCCATGCGTTTTTTCATTTTTTATTCTTTCCCATTCAGCAAGCACTTAATATATAGTTTATACATAAATATTATTCAAAATTGCTGTTTGGACTTGCTCTCAAAATGACAGTCCTTAAAGTAGTGTTTTTTAATACTTAGCAATATACTATATTTATATAATTACACCTACTGATATATCTTAAGCTTATCTTTCTCCTAGACCAAAAAACGCATGGTCACCCCATGCGTTTTTGATGCGGTTTCCATGCGTTTTTTCTGTTTTTTTTTTCATTCAGCAAGCACTTAATATATAGTTTATACATAAATATTAATCATAAATAGTAATAATAAGTGAGGGGCACAAGTTTACACATAAAACATTGTATAGACTCCAGTAATAAATGTTCTTACAAATTTTAAATTTTAAAATGATGAAGGAGATGAGATGGGATAAAAAAACAAAAACAAAAAAAAATAAGATAAAATAAAATCTGTAATAGATTGATGTATTTAAATGGAGACCCATGTGTAGAGAAGAAACCGAACATAATAAATAAATATGCGGTTAGTTATCGACTCATGGGTCCCCATTATACTCATAAAAATCCAAAAAGTTCGAATTCTGCATTAAGACCCTTGGGTATCAAGGAGTCGAATTCGAATATTCTCTTTGTTTCGAGTCTCGACATTCTCTCTATGTGATTACCTCCTCTCCATTCTTTTTCAACTTTGTCTATCGCAAAGTACTTCATACTTGAGGGGTCCTGATTGTGACTAATTTTGAAGTGATATGATAATGAATGGTTTTCAAAACCTTTCTGTATATTATTAATGTGTTCCGAAATTCGTTTTTTTAGTGTTCGCTTTGTCCTACCAATATATAATCGTTTACATGGACATTCAATGGCATAAATTACGTTTTCGGAACTACATGTCAAACAATCTTTAATTAGATGGCGGTGATTATTAATGGAGGATATTACTTCATTGGTCCTTTTCGGAAAAGATGTTGCTTTACAATTGCCACAGGTGCCACATCTGAAAAAGCCCTGTAGGCCTATCCACTTTGAAATAGTGGGATCCTTATTCTGTTGTTGTTTCTTAACTGTAGGAGCCACATTTAGACCCAAATTTGGGGCCTTTGTGAACGTTATTTTAGGATTTTGTGGCATTAGTGTGCCTTTGATCTTGTCTGCCTGTAACAAATGCCAATGTTTCGTCATAATTTGGCGTATTTACTTGCAGTCGTCACTGAAAGGCAAGATCATCCGCACACAATCCTGAGCCTCATCTACTTTTGGTATTGTTTTTTCTTCTAAAAAAGCCTTCCTATTCATACTTTTCACCTCTTGTAATGCTTTCTCTAAAATCTCGGTAGGATATTTCTTCTCCAAAAACTTATCTTTCATTTCATCCACTTCTAAGTCAAATTGATTTTCTAATGTGCAATTTCTTTTTATCCTTCGGAATTGTCCCTGTGGAATATTACTTAGCCAACTTGGGAGGTGGCAACTGTCAAATAAAATGTAACTATTCCTAGCAGTGGGTTTAATGAAGGTGCTACAAACTATATCTTCGTTTTGGATACAGATATTTAAGTCCAGGTATTCAATGCTTACCTGACTCGTTACACCTGTAAATTTGAGATTGCTGTCATTGGAGTTAATATCTCCCAAAAATGTTTGTAAGCTTTCTTCTCCACTTTTCCAGATAAAGAGAATGTCGTCGATATAACGTTGCCAGAGCACCAGATCCGTCCCCATCCTTGGCTGAATAACCAATCTCTCCCATTCCGCCATAAATAAATTAGCGTAGCTGGGGGCGAATCTGGTGCCCATGGCCGTCCCCTGTATCTGCAAATAAAAATCTCCCTCAAAATTAAAATAATTATGTTTTAAAATGAAATCTATCCCTTCTATTATGAAATCTATCTGTCCAACATTTAGTCGACCTTCTAGTGTCAGTTGGGATCTTACAGCTGCTTTCCCCTTCTCATGTTCTATTATAGTGTATAGGGATTGGATGTCCAATGAGCCCATTATCCAAGAGTCTTTAAATTTCAGTTGTTCTACTATTTGTATAATTTGTGTCGTGTCCTTAGTATAGGACTTCGTTTGTTTGGACCCTTGGCTGTAACATTTGATCTATATATTGGGACAAATTGGACGTAAGCGATCCAATCCCTGACACTATAGGCCGGCCTAGTGGATTCTGTTGATCTTTGTGTATTTTCGGTACACAATAGAACATGGGGATTCTTGGAGTTTTATTTATTAAAAATTTGTGCTCCTCACCAGTTAAAATGCCTTTCTCATGGCCCTTTCTACAAAAATCTAAAAATTCTGCATAATACTGATTGGTGGGGTCATTAGGTAATTTTTGGTAGGTATTATTGTCCGTTAGCTGTCTCAGACATTCCATATTATACTTGGCTAAATCCTGGAACATAATGGATCCTCCTTTATCTGCCGGACGTATTACTATATTGCTTTCTTTTTGTAATGATTTTAAAGCTTTTATTTCATCCTTAGATAAATTATTCCGTTTATATTTAATACTATTTTTTACTTTCCGTATATCACTTTCAACACACTTCTTAAAACTTGCCATTTCATGACTTATTTCATTTCTTGGATATTTTTTTGATGGATTTTTGCACGTCGTGTGTACATATTGATCTCTATTATCCATATCCCTAGTTGTAGGGTTTTTGAGGAAGTACTTTTTCAGGCACAACCGCCTAATAAATTTCTCTACCCCTATAAATGTATCAAATTTATTTAGGGTAATTGTGGGGGCAAATTTAAGACCTTTATTTAATAGTCGTTTTTGGGCTTCTGTCAAAATTGTAGAGCTCAAGTTGATAATACAGTCATTTGTTATTAGGTCTTGTTCTATCTGCGATACCCCCTTCTTCTTCCTCCGTCCTCTTCGTGTTTTGCTCTGTCTCCCTCGTATGACCTTGTTCTGTTTGGGTAATATTGTTGTTTGTGATGGTTCTGTTGTGAAGTGTAGTGCTCTCGATGGGGAATTGAGTGTTGTTGTGATTTCTCTAAGTGTTGGTGACGTGGGGTGTAAGGAACCTGAGGCCTGTTCCTCAGGTTGTACTGGTGATCTCCCTGGTGATTGGTGTTGTATATTTGAGTTTCCTCCTGTGATATTAAACATTTGGTTCGTGTTCTGTGATGGGGTGGGGTCCTGTCTAAAAAAACTTGTCTATCCTCAAGTGTTTCAAAACGATTGTGAGTGGGTATAGTGTATTTACTTTTATGTGGAATCTCTTGGTCCACCAATAATTGTGGTTCACTTAGTGTCACCCCTATATTAATCATATCTTCATTTAAACTACCAGTGTTCTTATTTATATTATACCCATTTTTGGGGGTGAACAAAAATTTTTTAATTTTCCTATCCATTATCTCTTGTTCAACTTTATCAAGGTTATGGCATAGTTTAGTTTGCCTATAATTATACTCTTCATTTTTTGGTATTTTATTCATATTATTTTTCATCTCACTAATTTTGTCTGTTATCTCATTTAACATCTCCTTCCTTCTTTTCACAATCAATTCCACCAGGGAGAGGGAATGCAGGTGAAGCAGTTGGTCCCACTCTGTATCAAACGAGGGACTATGGAGATCTTGTGCTGGGGATTTTATTAGTGTAAGGCCCTTTCGAACCCTTCTACACTCCACAAATTTGCACAATGTCTTGATCTCCCATCTTTGTCTCAACTGTTTCACCAACAAATTCTCCAACTCCCTAAATGTGTTTCTTATTGATACATTATTCTCTTCATTAGTTTCATTATTAGTAAACATAAAGTTCTCAACCTTTAATGTTTTGGTTTCCACATGGTGCCAGATATCTATGGTGTCCATATTATCCTGTGCGGCCATCATGAGTGGAAAATACTAGATCAAAAATTAAATAAGATGTCGCACTCGAATAAATGGACCCCAAATCGGTGCACCTGTGTATTGAGACCACTCACTCAATGCAATAGGTAAATATTAAACAGTGTAACAGGGCACTCAAGAAATCCTGACCATGTGGTACAATTTAATATCTTTATTACTATTGTGAATAATGTTGCTCAAACCAGTCAATTGTAATAATCAATGGATGAATCAATAAAATATTTGATATCATTGAATAAAATATTTGATAATATTGAATAAAAATAATCGATTTACACAAGGGCTCAGAACAATGTAGTGCAAATATCGACAATCATAAAATAAAATCTCAAATTCAATTGTTCAGTCCAAATTTGGTATAAACATCTGGGTATTGGTGCAGTCCAATCGAATATTATAATGTCCCACTTCTCATTACAGCAGCGTCCCGCTGAACATGAAGTAGATAGCGGCGTCCCGCTATAGAATTACTTGCAAGTAAGATTTACCTTATATCAACCGAAGGTTCTCCAGACTTTAAACTTTGGGTCCTCTCCTCTCCTCAGAAGTGTCTGCGACACAATGTATCAAGAGGTTTACCTAGACGACTCTGTGTTTCTGTTGAATTTAACTGCCAAGTCCACCAGATCTCAATCTGTTGGTGGAAAAACTGCAGTGATGTTTGTAGCAGAGATATTCTGTCAAAGGAGGCTTCCAAGTGTAGTCTGTAAGTCGGTCGGTTTGGGGTACTTTGTTCCTTCAATATACAGATGGGGGGTGTAGCACCAGACGCGTTTCAGGGTCCAAGTTATTGCCCCTTCCTCAGTGATATGCAGCACCCCTATCAATACCCCTCTTATATACTGTGTCTTCTATAGACTCATTGGACACACCCTTGAACATCAGATCCAGTTTTTTCAATCAACCCAGGTGACCAAAATTGCTGTTTGGACTTGCTCTCAAAATGACAGTTTTTGAAGTAGTGTTTTCTAATACTTAGCAATATGCTATATTCATATAAATACACCTACTGATATAACTTAAGCTTATCTTTCTCCTAGACCAAAAAACGCATGGTCACCCCATGCATTTTTGATGCGGTTTCCATGCGTTTTTTCATTTTTTATTCTTTCCCATTCAGCAAGCACTTAATATATAGTTTATACATAAATATTATTCAAAATTGCTGTTTGGACTTGCTCTCAAAATGACAGTCCTTAAAGTAGTGTTTTTTAATACTTAGCAATATACTATATTTATATAATTACACCTACTGATATATCTTAAGCTTATCTTTCTCCTAGACCAAAAAACGCATGGTCACCCCATGCGTTTTTGATGCGGTTTCCATGCGTTTTTTCTGTTTTTTTTTTCATTCAGCAAGCACTTAATATATAGTTTATACATAAATATTAATCATAAATAGTAATAATAAGTGAGGGGCACAAGTTTACACATAAAACATTGTATAGACTCCAGTAATAAATGTTCTTACAAATTTTAAATTTTAAAATGATGAAGGAGATGAGATGGGATAAAAAAACAAAAACAAAAAAAAATAAGATAAAATAAAATCTGTAATAGATTGATGTATTTAAATGGAGACCCATGTGTAGAGAAGAAACCGAACATAATAAATAAATATGCGGTTAGTTATCGACTCATGGGTCCCCATTATACTCATAAAAATCCAAAAAGTTCGAATTCTGCATTAAGACCCTTGGGTATCAAGGAGTCGAATTCGAATATTCTCTTTGTTTCGAGTCTCGACATTCTCTCTATGTGATTACCTCCTCTCCATTCTTTTTCAACTTTGTCTATCGCAAAGTACTTCATACTTGAGGGGTCCTGATTGTGACTAATTTTGAAGTGATATGATAATGAATGGTTTTCAAAACCTTTCTGTATATTATTAATGTGTTCCGAAATTCGTTTTTTTAGTGTTCGCTTTGTCCTACCAATATATAATCGTTTACATGGACATTCAATGGCATAAATTACGTTTTCGGAACTACATGTCAAACAATCTTTAATTAGATGGCGGTGATTATTAATGGAGGATATTACTTCATTGGTCCTTTTCGGAAAAGATGTTGCTTTACAATTGCCACAGGTGCCACATCTGAAAAAGCCCTGTAGGCCTATCCACTTTGAAATAGTGGGATCCTTATTCTGTTGTTGTTTCTTAACTGTAGGAGCCACATTTAGACCCAAATTTGGGGCCTTTGTGAACGTTATTTTAGGATTTTGTGGCATTAGTGTGCCTTTGATCTTGTCTGCCTGTAACAAATGCCAATGTTTCGTCATAATTTGGCGTATTTACTTGCAGTCGTCACTGAAAGGCAAGATCATCCGCACACAATCCTGAGCCTCATCTACTTTTGGTATTGTTTTTTCTTCTAAAAAAGCCTTCCTATTCATACTTTTCACCTCTTGTAATGCTTTCTCTAAAATCTCGGTAGGATATTTCTTCTCCAAAAACTTATCTTTCATTTCATCCACTTCTAAGTCAAATTGATTTTCTAATGTGCAATTTCTTTTTATCCTTCGGAATTGTCCCTGTGGAATATTACTTAGCCAACTTGGGAGGTGGCAACTGTCAAATAAAATGTAACTATTCCTAGCAGTGGGTTTAATGAAGGTGCTACAAACTATATCTTCGTTTTGGATACAGATATTTAAGTCCAGGTATTCAATGCTTACCTGACTCGTTACACCTGTAAATTTGAGATTGCTGTCATTGGAGTTAATATCTCCCAAAAATGTTTGTAAGCTTTCTTCTCCACTTTTCCAGATAAAGAGAATGTCGTCGATATAACGTTGCCAGAGCACCAGATCCGTCCCCATCCTTGGCTGAATAACCAATCTCTCCCATTCCGCCATAAATAAATTAGCGTAGCTGGGGGCGAATCTGGTGCCCATGGCCGTCCCCTGTATCTGCAAATAAAAATCTCCCTCAAAATTAAAATAATTATGTTTTAAAATGAAATCTATCCCTTCTATTATGAAATCTATCTGTCCAACATTTAGTCGACCTTCTAGTGTCAGTTGGGATCTTACAGCTGCTTTCCCCTTCTCATGTTCTATTATAGTGTATAGGGATTGGATGTCCAATGAGCCCATTATCCAAGAGTCTTTAAATTTCAGTTGTTCTACTATTTGTATAATTTGTGTCGTGTCCTTAGTATAGGACTTCGTTTGTTTGGACCCTTGGCTGTAACATTTGATCTATATATTGGGACAAATTGGACGTAAGCGATCCAATCCCTGACACTATAGGCCGGCCTAGTGGATTCTGTTGATCTTTGTGTATTTTCGGTACACAATAGAACATGGGGATTCTTGGAGTTTTATTTATTAAAAATTTGTGCTCCTCACCAGTTAAAATGCCTTTCTCATGGCCCTTTCTACAAAAATCTAAAAATTCTGCATAATACTGATTGGTGGGGTCATTAGGTAATTTTTGGTAGGTATTATTGTCCGTTAGCTGTCTCAGACATTCCATATTATACTTGGCTAAATCCTGGAACATAATGGATCCTCCTTTATCTGCCGGACGTATTACTATATTGCTTTCTTTTTGTAATGATTTTAAAGCTTTTATTTCATCCTTAGATAAATTATTCCGTTTATATTTAATACTATTTTTTACTTTCCGTATATCACTTTCAACACACTTCTTAAAACTTGCCATTTCATGACTTATTTCATTTCTTGGATATTTTTTTGATGGATTTTTGCACGTCGTGTGTACATATTGATCTCTATTATCCATATCCCTAGTTGTAGGGTTTTTGAGGAAGTACTTTTTCAGGCACAACCGCCTAATAAATTTCTCTACCCCTATAAATGTATCAAATTTATTTAGGGTAATTGTGGGGGCAAATTTAAGACCTTTATTTAATAGTCGTTTTTGGGCTTCTGTCAAAATTGTAGAGCTCAAGTTGATAATACAGTCATTTGTTATTAGGTCTTGTTCTATCTGCGATACCCCCTTCTTCTTCCTCCGTCCTCTTCGTGTTTTGCTCTGTCTCCCTCGTATGACCTTGTTCTGTTTGGGTAATATTGTTGTTTGTGATGGTTCTGTTGTGAAGTGTAGTGCTCTCGATGGGGAATTGAGTGTTGTTGTGATTTCTCTAAGTGTTGGTGACGTGGGGTGTAAGGAACCTGAGGCCTGTTCCTCAGGTTGTACTGGTGATCTCCCTGGTGATTGGTGTTGTATATTTGAGTTTCCTCCTGTGATATTAAACATTTGGTTCGTGTTCTGTGATGGGGTGGGGTCCTGTCTAAAAAAACTTGTCTATCCTCAAGTGTTTCAAAACGATTGTGAGTGGGTATAGTGTATTTACTTTTATGTGGAATCTCTTGGTCCACCAATAATTGTGGTTCACTTAGTGTCACCCCTATATTAATCATATCTTCATTTAAACTACCAGTGTTCTTATTTATATTATACCCATTTTTGGGGGTGAACAAAAATTTTTTAATTTTCCTATCCATTATCTCTTGTTCAACTTTATCAAGGTTATGGCATAGTTTAGTTTGCCTATAATTATACTCTTCATTTTTTGGTATTTTATTCATATTATTTTTCATCTCACTAATTTTGTCTGTTATCTCATTTAACATCTCCTTCCTTCTTTTCACAATCAATTCCACCAGGGAGAGGGAATGCAGGTGAAGCAGTTGGTCCCACTCTGTATCAAACGAGGGACTATGGAGATCTTGTGCTGGGGATTTTATTAGTGTAAGGCCCTTTCGAACCCTTCTACACTCCACAAATTTGCACAATGTCTTGATCTCCCATCTTTGTCTCAACTGTTTCACCAACAAATTCTCCAACTCCCTAAATGTGTTTCTTATTGATACATTATTCTCTTCATTAGTTTCATTATTAGTAAACATAAAGTTCTCAACCTTTAATGTTTTGGTTTCCACATGGTGCCAGATATCTATGGTGTCCATATTATCCTGTGCGGCCATCATGAGTGGAAAATACTAGATCAAAAATTAAATAAGATGTCGCACTCGAATAAATGGACCCCAAATCGGTGCACCTGTGTATTGAGACCACTCACTCAATGCAATAGGTAAATATTAAACAGTGTAACAGGGCACTCAAGAAATCCTGACCATGTGGTACAATTTAATATCTTTATTACTATTGTGAATAATGTTGCTCAAACCAGTCAATTGTAATAATCAATGGATGAATCAATAAAATATTTGATATCATTGAATAAAATATTTGATAATATTGAATAAAAATAATCGATTTACACAAGGGCTCAGAACAATGTAGTGCAAATATCGACAATCATAAAATAAAATCTCAAATTCAATTGTTCAGTCCAAATTTGGTATAAACATCTGGGTATTGGTGCAGTCCAATCGAATATTATAATGTCCCACTTCTCATTACAGCAGCGTCCCGCTGAACATGAAGTAGATAGCGGCGTCCCGCTATAGAATTACTTGCAAGTAAGATTTACCTTATATCAACCGAAGGTTCTCCAGACTTTAAACTTTGGGTCCTCTCCTCTCCTCAGAAGTGTCTGCGACACAATGTATCAAGAGGTTTACCTAGACAACTCTGTGTTTCTGTTGAATTTAACTGCCAAGTCCACCAGATCTCAATCTGTTGGTGGAAAAACTGCAGTGATGTTTGTAGCAGAGATATTCCGTCAAAGGAGGCTTCCAAGTGTAGTCTGTAAGTCGGTCGGTTTGGGGTACTTTGTTCCTTCAATATACAGATGGGGGGTGTAGCACCAGACGCGTTTCAGGGTCCAAGTTATTGCCCCTTCCTCAGTGGTATGCAGCACCCCTATCAATACCCCTCTTATATACTGTGTCTTCTATAGACTCATTGGACACACCCTTGAACATCAGATCCAGTTTTTTCAATCAACCCAGGTGACCAAAATTGCTGTTTGGACTTGCTCTCAAAATGACATTTTTTGAAGTAGTGTTTTCTAATACTTAGCAATATGCTATATTCATATAAATACACCTACTGATATAACTTAAGCTTATCTTTTTCCTAGACCAAAAAACGCATGGTCACCCCATGCGTTTTTGATGCGGTTTCCATGCGTTTTTTCGTTTTTTATTCTTTCCCATTCAGCAAGCACTTAGTATATAGTTTATACATAAATATTATTCAAAATTGCTGTTTGGACTTACTCTCAAAATGACAGTCCTTAAAGTAGTGTTTTTTAATACTTAGCAATATACTATTTATTTTATCTTATTTTTTTTATTTTTTTTATTTTTTTTATCCCATCTCATCTCCTTCATCATTTTAAAATTTAAAATTTGTAAGAACATTTATTACTGAAGTCTATACAATGTTTTATGTGTAAACTTGTGCCCCTCACTTATTATTACTATTTATGATTAATATTTATGTATAAACTATATATTAAGTGCTTGCTGAATGAAAAAAAAAAAAGAAACGGAAAAAAACGCATGGAAACCGCATCAAAAACGCATGGGGTGACCATGCGTTTTTTGGTCTAGGAGAAAGAAAAGCTTAAGATATAATTATATGAATATAGTATATTGCTAAGTATTAAAAAACACTACTTTAAGGACTGTCATTTTGAGAGCAAGTCCAAACAGCAATTTTGAATAATATATACAGCAATTTTGAATAATATATAGAAGTACAGTACAGTAGAAGTCTCATATTTTTTTTTCTTTGAGTTCGAATCCCGGCAGAAACTTTTCTGAAATACAGACTAAATTAGATTTAAATACACTGCATTTAAATATCTGCATTGCCAGTTACTTAAAAAAAAAATAATATTATGAGACTTGTACTGTACTGTACTTCTACTGAGACTTATACAGTAGAAGTCTCATATTTTATTTATTTTTTATAACTTGCTATGCAGCTTTATAGTGTACTGGTTAAAGTTCTGGGCTGTGATGCAGAAGCTGTGAGCTTAAATTCTGTCAAACTTTTTCAGAAATAGAGGATATATATATATATATATATATATATTCATACTTCTAATATATATGAATGCATAATATGTGGGAAACTACTACTGATGTTTTAGCCACAATATATTTACATATATTATAATATATTATATATTCTAAATATATAATATTATGTGTAGATATATTATAGCAAAAAAATAAAAATAAAATATTAATAATTATATACACTCACCTAAAGAATTATTAGGAACACCATACTAATACAGTGTTGGACCCCCTGCTGATAACATTCTTTAGAAATGTTGGCCCATATTGATAGGATAGCATCTTGCAGTTGATGGAGATTTGAGGGATGCACATCCAGGGCATGAAGCTCCCGTTCCACCACATCCCAAAGATGCTCTATTGGGTTGAGATCTGGTGACTGTAGGGGCCATTTTAGTACAGTGAACTCATTGTCATGTTCAAGAAACCAATTTGAAATGATTCGAGCTTTGTGACATGGTGCATTATCCTGCTGGAAGGATGGATACATGTTCTCATTCTGTTTACGCCAAATTCGGACTCTACCATTTGAATGTCTCAACAGAAATCGAGACTCATCAGACCAGGCAACATTTTTCCAGTCTTCAACAGTCCAATTTTGGTGAGCTCGTGCAAATTGTAGCCTCTTTTTCCTATTTGTAGTGGAGATGAGTGGTACCCGGTGGGGTCTTCTGCTGTTGTAGCCCATCCACCTCAAGGTTGTGCGTGTTGTGGCTTCACAAATGCTTTGCTGCATACCTCGGTTGTAACCAGTGGTTATTTCAGTCAACGTTGCTCTTCTATCAGCTTGAATCAGTCGGCCCATTCTCCTCTGACCTCTAGCATCCACAAGGCATTTTTGCCCACAGGACTGCCGCATACTGAATGTTTTTCCCTTTTCACACCATTCTTTGTAAACCCTAGAAATGGTTGTGAGTGAAAATCCCAGTAACTGAGCAGATTGTGAAATACTCAGACCGGCCCGTCTGGCACCAACCACCATGCCATGCTCAAAATTGCTTAAATCACCTTTCTTTCCCATTCTGACATTCAGTTTGGAGTTCATTGTCTTGACCAGGACCACCCCCCTAAATGCATTGAAGCAACTGCCATGTGATTGGTTGACTAGATAATTGCATTAATGAGAAATAGAACAGGTGTTCCTAATAATTCTTTAGGTGAGTGTATATATATATATATATATATATATATATATATGTGTTTTTTTTGCCATAATATATTTACACATTATTAGATATTTAGAATATATAATATATGTAGATATATTGTGGCTAAAACTTCAGTAGTAGTTTCCCACATATTATGCATTCATATATATCAGAAGTATGATATATATATATATATATATATATAAATAAAATATAAAAAAAAGGCAGCACTCCAAGGATTAAATGAAAAAACAGTCACCTTTTATTCACCCATGTGGGCAGCGAAACGTTTCGGCTCAGCACTAAAGCCTTTCAGCTCAGCACTAGAGCTTTCTTGAGAAAGGCTCTAGTGCTGAGCCGAAACGTTGCGCTGCCCACATGGGTGAATAAAAGGTGACTGTTTTTTCATTTAATCCTTGGAGTGCTGCCTTTTTTTTATATTTTGTATTTAAGGACTGCTTATCCTTTGGGCCGTGCACCCTTCTACTGATTGAACCCCCTGTGCTGCCTCATTTTTTTTATACCTGTGTATATATATATATATATATATATATATATATATATACATATACACTGTATATATTTAAAAAAAGTGGGGGGTTGAGTCAGCACAACCTGCCTGCAGGTGCAGATCACTATGGCGAAATACATATACAAACGGAAAATGCAAATGTGATCGCACATTGCATCCAGCACTCTGCCCTCCATGCTGGATGAGACATTGGTTTATATTTTGGCCAAAGCATAGTAAGCCACTCACCGCGTCAAGGTCGTCTCAATTGAGTGGTCCCTAACTCTTGTTCCTACCTGTTCATGGGCCATCACAGCCACATAAAATCCAGGGAATGCAGGTCAGCATGCAAGCCAAGTACACTTTGCTTGTAACCCCGTCCGGTGCCATTACAGCTTTCATCGGATCCAGGGATGCAAGTACCAACATGCATGCTGAACCCACCATATACTTCTCCTGGAGCCAGATGGCAAATGGTAGGTTCTATATAAGCAGACTCAGTTTTATACTGACTTTAAAACCAGCCTCCAGGACAGATTGACTGGTCAGGTGTGCTTGACTCAAAGGAGATCGCCACGCCTCCAATATATGATACAAAGAAAAAAAGTGGGGGGTTGAGTCAGCACAACCTGCCTGCAGGTGCAGATCACTATGGCGAAATACATATACAAACGGAAAATGCAAATGTAATCGCACACTGCATCCAGCACTCTGCCCTCCATGCTGGATGAGACATTGGTTTATATTTTGGCCAAAGCATAGTAAGCCACTCACCGCGTCAAGGTCGTCTCAATTGAGTGGTCCCTAACTCTTGTTCCTACCTGTTCATGGGCCATGACAGCCACATAAAATCCAGGGAATGCAGGTCAGCATGCAAGCCAAGTACACTTTGCTTGTAACCCCGTCCGGTGCCATTACAGCTTTCATCGGATCCAGGGATGCAAGTACCAACATGCATGCTGAACCCACCATATACTTCTCCTGGAGCCAGATGGCTAATGGTAGGTTCTATATAAGCAGACTCAGTTTTATACTGACTTTAAAACCAGCCTCCAGGACAGATTGACTGGTCAGGTGTGCTTGACTCAAAGGAGATTGCCACGCCTCCAATATATGATAAAGAAAAAAAGTGGGGGGTTGAGTCAGCACAACCTGCCTGCAGGTGCAGATCACTATGGCGAAATACATATACAAATGGAAAATGCAAATGTGATCGCACACTGCATCCAGCACTCTGCCCTCCATGCTGGATGAGACATTGGTTTATATTTTGGCCAAAGCATAGTAAGCCACTCACCGCGTCAAGGTCGTCTCAATTGAGTGGTCCCTAACTCTTGTTCCTACCTGTTCATGGGCCATGACAGCCACATAAAATCCAGGGAATGCAGGTCAGCATGCAAGCCAAGTACACTTTGCTTGTAACCCCGTCCGGTGCCATTACAGCTTTCATCGGATCCAGGGATGCAAGTACCAACATGCATGCTGAACCCACCATATACTTCTCCTGGAGCCAGATGGCTAATGGTAGGTTCTATATAAGCAGACTCAGTTTTATACTGACTTTAAAACCAGCCTCCAGGACAGATTGACTGGTCAGGTGTGCTTGACTCAAAGGAGATCGCCACGCCTCCAATATATGATAAAGAAAAAAAGTGGGGGGTTGAGTCAGCACAACCTGCCTGCAGGTGCAGATCACTATGGCGAAATACATATACAAATGGAAAATGCAAATGTGATCGCACACTGCATCCAGCACTCTGCCCTCCATGCTGGATGAGACATTGGTTTATATTTTGGCCAAAGCATAGTAAGCCACTCACCGCGTCAAGGTCGTCTCAATTGAGTGGTCCCTAACTCTTGTTCCTACCTGTTCATGGGCCATGACAGCCACATAAAATCCAGGGAATGCAGGTCAGCATGCAAGCCAAGTACACTTTGCTTGTAACCCCGTCCGGTGCCATTACAGCTTTCATCGGATCCAGGGATGCAAGTACCAACATGCATGCTGAACCCACCATATACTTCTCCTGGAGCCAGATGGCTAATGGTAGGTTCTATATAAGCAGACTCAGTTTATACTGACTTTAAAACCAGCCTCCAGGACAGATTGACTGGTCAGGTGTGCTTGACTCAAAGGAGATCGCCACGCCTCCAATATACACTGTATATATTTAACCTCTATTTCTGAAAAAGTTTGTGACAGGATTTGAACTCTTTGCTTCTACACCATAGCCCAGAACTTTAACCACTACACTATCTAGCTGCATAGCCAGTCACTAAAAAATAAAATAAAATATGAGACTTCTACTGTATATGTCTCAGTAGAACTACAGTACAGTAGAAGTCTAATTTTTTATTATTTTTTTTAAAGTAACTGGCAATGCAGCTATTAGAGCTGAGTGGTTAAGTGCCTTGCCTCTAATGCAGAAGGTTGCGAGTTCGAATCCTAGCAGAAACTTTTCTGAAATTCAGGCTAAATTACATTTAAATACACTGGGGTGTCCCCAAGCACTGACTCCATATATGGACATAGCTATATATGGAGTCAGAGCAGGGACTCCTAAGCCACGGACTCACACTGAGGGATTCCATCACTGTACAGCAATATTCTGAACAGAAAGAGAGGCTAAATTAGATTTAAATATACTGACTCAAGCACATGTGGTTTTCGGCCTGAACTCTGCGATGTGCCAAGCATAGCGATGCTCGAGCTGAACTGGTGTTTGGCTGAGCATGCTAGCTCAGCACAAATTTATACTTATAGTATTTATTGCAGCCTTGACATTAAACGTAGTACAGGCATTTATTTTCTACAAACCATTCTTAGGCAAATAGTAAGTTATGGAATATAGCTTTTATCTGTGTTCACCCACTAGCAAACATATAGACTAAACCGAATAAAAGCATAAATGAATAGGTAATGTACAAATTTCCATATTCCATTATTAGGAAAACAATGTTATCAGGGTTCTACTTATTTTCAAACGTGTCACTCAATCATAATTAAACTCTTAAAAATAGATTCATAAATTACCTATAAAATACAGTAAATTATTAATAACTTATTGGGTCTTATGAAAGCTAATCAAATCTGATGTTGTTTGAAACCAGTATATTTGATTGCAAGGTTAACGCTGGAAACTGCACTATTCTTTTTGTCAAAAATATCGGTAACACATATGTTGGTCCAGTCAACAAAGAAGGACTGGGCTGTCTTGAGCCTTCCAGAAGAGATGTGACTGGGGATCACTATTTAACTATACAAAACAAGTTCACATCCCCTGTTCTGTATAGCTCAGCTGGACCTCATAGACCCTGTCATGACTGAAGTCCATAATCATGTCATAGCCTGCAGGTAAGTAGGGACTATATCCATATATATGACCTCTGCAGTGGTTTAAAAAGGGTCCATAAATGTTTCCATAAATTTGTATGTGGAAAAGTAGAGGATTACCGCTTTCTAAAAGTAGGCTGCACAGTTTCCAACAGTCTCAAATTTGCAGGGACTGTCCCTAATTTTTAGAGATGGCCTAAACGTAATAAATGCTCAGAAATAAACAAACACTACCCTAAAGAAAAGATAATACAAAATGTATTCATATTTATTAATACATCACAAGAATCATATAAAATTCATAACAAAATGATAATCCCTACAGGGAGGGACAGACATAGTACCAAAGAATCATGGACATCCCTATAAAGAATCACAATAATCACCAATTCTTTATGCCCTAGATATATAAGAATGATCCCAAAAGAATAGGTGTCATGCCCTGCTCAGGTGATGTGCGCAGGTCTGCCAGGTTAGCAGCATGTGTGTAGTTTGTTTGTTTTGGGTTTGGAGTTGAGCTGTATCCGCCTCCCGTCAGGTGCACTGGGTAGGGTCGTTTGTGTGAGTTTAAATTACGCCTCTTCCCAGTGTCCTGTGCGGGTTATAGTTCCTATCTTTCTCTGAGGAAAGGCGGAGTTGCTGTTTCTGCTCAGCTACAAGATAAGTTGGTTTTTGTTTTCCCTTTTGTGTGTTCTGTCTAGGCTGTTTATGAGACACCTGCCTCCTCCAGGTCCTGAGGAGGCTGGCTGTCTCTTCCCCCCTTTCCACCATCATAGGGACTTTAGGGAATCAACAGCCTTAGGCACGGGGGCACGTTTATTCCCACCTTTAGGGTCTGAACGTGGGCACAGAAGTCCAGGGAGAGTTGGTAGGGAATTGTCAGGAGGTGACCTTTATTCCCAGCTTCTGGCCTAGACACTTGTTTTGTGGTTTACTGTGTGATAGGACTGGGTAGGACTTGTATCCTACCCAGCGTGACAATAGGTTTATAATAATAGTAATAATCTTTATGCAGCACCAACATATTCCGTGGCTCTTTACAATCAGGGGATTCAAGGTACAAACAGAGTGATAATTAACATAGCAACAAACAAGTCAACAATTAAAACAAAAGCTTACAATCTATGAGGAAATAGGGGTGAGACGAAAGGTGATAAGTGCTTGATTCGTGCAATGGTCCGGCGATCTTAACCCAATAGAGGAGTAGATATATGGCTGCATGAGCCAGTCACCAGCCGATATCTGTAGTGCTTCTGGGTGCATGGGGTGTGGTGGATACTGATGGATGATGGATCAGGTAAAGAAGAATGATTGTGAATGGGGCGATAGTGAATGCAGGAGAGTTAGATCAGTGGATGTGATTGGCTAACCTGAAAAGATTTGTTTTTCGGGAGCGCCTGAAACTGTGAATGTTATGAATAAACCTAATTGCTTGGGGTAGGGCATTCCAGAGAACTGTGCAGTTTGGGAGAAGTCTTGGAGATGGGGGTGAGAGGTTGTCATTATAGTGGATGTCAGTCATAGGTCATTGACTGAACAGAGTGCACAGGTAGGATGGTAGACAGAAATGAGGGAGGAGATGTAGGGGAGTTCAGCAGTGTGGAGAGCTTTGTGGATTAGAATGAGGACTTTAAATTGAATCCTGTACTGAATGGGTAACCAATGCAATGACTGGCACGGGGCAGGGGCATGGGAGTAACGTCTAGACAGTTAGATAAGCCTGGTTGCTGTATTCAGGATAGATTGGAGAGAGGATAGACTGGTGAAGGGGAAACCAAATGAGATACAGTAATCAAGAAGGGAATGGATCAGGGCAACAATGAGAGTTTTTCTTGTTTGCACAGGAAGGAAGGGGTGGGTTCTAGAGATGTTTTTAAAGGTGCAGGCAACATAATTGGGTGAGTCATTGAATATAGGGGTAAAGGAAAGATCAGTGTCTAACACTGAGACAACGGGCATGCTGCCTAGGTGTGATGTTAGTATCATACTGTCATGGAAGGTGAGGGAAGTGAAGCAAACCAAACAACAAAATTAAACAAAACAGCAGGCTAGGCCCCACAGCTAGGGAACAGGGAACGGTCATCTCCTGACAATCCCTGAGCCTTTCCCTGACTGCTACCAACATGAACAAATTGTCACAGCCACTATCTCTGGCTGTGACTATCCGTCCTTGCTTGTTCGGCGCTACTCGCTGAAGTTTTGTTCCTGTGTGTCATTTGTGGTTCTGTATGGGTTAACTCCCCTGTGTGTCTATTAGGAGTTAATCCTCTCTGTCTGCTCCATGGGTGTGGCCTCTCTGCTGCACCCATGGAACCTGTATATAAGGCTGAGGTTTCCTCAGTTCTGTGTCAGCTCTCCTGGTGTGTGTTGTCTTGTCCTGCTCCTGTTTGTACTCACTCTCCCATGCTGCTGACCCATGGGATCCGTGTCTGTCTGTCTGTGCTCTGTGGGTTTCCCTACTTGTTTATTGACGTCCTCTTTCCCGTCCTCTTTCCTATGTTTCTGTTATCTGTTCTGCCTGCTATGTTTTAGTAACCTTGTGTGTATTCATATGTCTCTGTTCAGCAAGCCCTTGCTGCACCTTTCTTTGCAGCAGAGTGGTATGCGCAAGGCCATGCAGTTTACTACTGGTGGAGCAAGTCCTTCTCTGCTCATTGCCACTCCTGCTCCCTTGCGTGAACTCCTGCTTGTATTTTTAGTTACCTTGTGTGTATTCTAATGTCTCTGTTCAGCAAGCCCTTGCTGCAGCGCGCCTAGCTGCAGAGTGCTATGAAAAGGCCACGCAGTATACCACTGGTGGAGCTAGTCCTTCTCTGCTCATTGTCACTCCTGTTTCCTTGCTATGTATTTCTGCTTGTGTTATTAGTTGCCCTGTTTTGTATTTGCCTGTCTGTTATGTTTGCCTATGTGCCGTCGGTACCTTCTGGTACCTTTTGTCCATTCGTTCCTGCTGTCACTGTCTAGTTCACGCTCCAGAGTGGACCCTGGCAACTTCCTGCGGCAAAGCCTAACCCTACCTTCTGGGGCCCTAGTGAATACCAGGAGTTGCTTAGTCATGCCCCTCTGGAGTATTACTAGACAGTGGCGCAGTGGGGGTTTTCTCCCACTGTGCTGACGGTACATAGAGCTCATGTTTTGTCTGTGCCTTCCCTGTTTTTTGTTTGTGCAATAAACTCTTATGTGTCTGTACCTGATTTCCGTTTGTTTATTGCTTGACGACGCGGTGGTCTCTCCTGGGACCTCCAACTCGTGACACAAATCTCGATGGTAGAAGTGTTCACGCACTCGAACCTAAGCCCTGCTGCAACAGATACAAATCCTCAGCTAGGGAGCAGGCGAAAAGACAACCGTTTCCTTGCACAAGATGAAGGAACCCACGTCTAACTAAGGCCTAGCCAGTACAAACAACAGAAGGGAAGGAAAGAGGACTTAACTGAAGACGAACTGGGAGCAGGAGATCCACAAAACATCAGCAGAGAACTCCAGGAAAAACTATAAACCGCAAGGACTATAATGAGAGGCAGGTATAAATAGCATCACTAACAAACTAATGAGCAGAACCTGTGAGGGGGTGGGATCCTGCCCAAAGCCACAACAAAGCAATCTGTCAGATAGATTCACGTGCAGAAAATCTGGCAGATCTTCTCAGATCACTCACAGGGCAGGGCGTGACAGTACCCCCCCTCTACGGGTGACCTCCGGGCACCCAGGACCAACTTTATCCGAGTGTGCCCTGTGAAAGGCGTTCACAAGGCGGCTAGCATTGACATTGGTAGCCGGAACCCACATTCTTTCCTCAGTACCGTATCCCCTCCAATGCACCAGGTACTGAAGGGAACCCCAAAGAACATGCGAGTTGAGTATTCTGGAGATCTGAAACTCCAGATTACATCTACCAAGACAGGAGGAGGAGGCAAAGGAGATGGTTCAGCAGGTTCAACATACTTCTTCAACAAGGACCTGTGAAGATCTGTGGAAGTTCCAGACGAAACGCCACCGGATTAATAATGGCCGAGATTTTGTAAGGACCAATAAATCTTGGGCCCAACTTCCAAGAGGGTACTTTCAATTTAATGTTCTTAGTGGACAACCACACCAAATCACCCACACACAGGTCCGGACTAGTCATACGTCTCTTGTCAACCATCCGTTTATATATTTCGCCCATCTTTTTCAAATTAACCTAAATCTTCCACCAGATAGAAGACAACGAAGAAGAGAATCTCTCCTCTTCAGGTATACCAGAAGATTCCATCCCAGAAAAAGTACCAAACTGAGGGTGAAAACCATATGTGCCAAAATAAATACAACAAGAAATGCTGAGGGCACCGTCTTCCCACCTGTATTGACACGGAACCAAAACCTGGCCTGTATTGACACGGAACCAAAACGGCTTAAACAGTTAAGTCACAGGATGCAAGGTAGAAAGATCAGCCGCACTCACCGTCCGTCTTCATATCTTTATTGCAGAATACATACAGGGGGCAGACTCACATGGAGAAACGATATACAGTGACGGCCGTTTCGCGGTATGTACCGCTTCTTCCGGCTGTTTAATCCACGCTGGGAATCGTCTGTGCGCTGACTTATAGCGTCATCTAGGGGAGGGTTCAACCGACCCATCACTTAATAACCTTAGACGCTGTAGTAGCGGCGCACGCACGAGACATAAATACATAGATACATTTAATTTAAAAGCAGCAAACATATAGATACAAAAAAGTTACAAGAAGAGTGACCAGAGGCTGGCATGTATGGAGTGAATAGTATCTGTGTATCCATTAGGGATAAATTATATACAAAATTCACTACTAATTTCCTGTAATGGATAGTGTATTTCAAACAGAGAGACACATTTATAAGATGCCTTATTAAATAAAAACTGACAAATCATTACGTTCATTCAGGCCCAAGTAACCAGTAGCATCGGTTCTGATGATAAACAGAGCTTCCTTTTGGTGCAGGATGCGGTTCCTATCACCTCCCTGCAATAATGGGGGGACCTGTTCTAACCTCGCAAATCGTAGGCCGCTCGCATCTCCTCCATGTTGGCACCGTACATGCTCAATGAGGCGAGTACGTCCCTTGCCTGTTTTAATAGAATTGCGGTGTTCCCGTACCCGCTCCATTAAAGATCTTTTGGTTTTTCCTACTTAGAAGGACCTGCATACGCAGATCAATACATAGACTACAAATGTTGTTCTGCAATTAATAAATTGATGTACACAATGTTCAATGCCTCCAAAAAAGAGATGGCGACCTTGAAGCATATAGCCTCACAGGGAGCAGTCACCACAGCGATAGTTGCCAACCGACTTACCGAGTGACAACGAATCGCGTGGTTTACGCTCGCTGTAGCGGCTACGCACCAAGATGTCCCTAAATGTACGACATCTTTTAAAAGCTAGTATTGGTTTCTGATCTACAAGTTTGCCCAGATCTCCTTCTGCTTTTAAAGTCTCCCAATTATTCAAGATTGATCTCTTTATACTCTTTGCCATTGGACTATGTTTAAACACAATCTCCAACGCTATATCCAGTTGCCCAGATGGGTACCCACGTTGGACTAATCTGTCCCTCAGCTCCTTCGCCTGTTTCAGGAATACTGTATCCTGACTATTAATCCGTCTGAGTCTCAAAAATTGTCCATACGGGACTGACTCGGTTACACTACGTGGATGATAGCTCTCATGGTGCAGCAGGTACAATGGTACAAAGTGAGCCATCTTACTGAAGCTGTCCACCACCACCAAAATCACAGTTTTCCCAGAGGAACTTGGTAAATCAGTGATGAAGTCCATGGACAAATGCACCCAAGGACGAGATGGAATGGACAACGGAAGAAGAGAAGAAGAAATCCTGATGGCCGAGTGTGAGCTACCTTAGCGCGTGCACAGGTCTCACAAGCTGCTACATAGCCTTCAACACATTTACGCACACCTGGCCACCAGAATCTCTAGGAAATAAGATCCACCGTGGATCTACTACCAGGGTGTCCCGCAAGGACAGTATCGTGATGTTCCTTGAACACCTTGTGTCGCAGTTCTGAAGGAACAAACAACTTCCCTGGAGGACAGGAATGAGGTGCCTCACCTTGAGCCCCCAACACTTCCACCTCCAGCTCGGGATAAAGAGTGGATACCACCACCCCATCAGCCAAAATTGGAGCGGGATCCTCCGAATCTCCCCCCCCCCCAGGAAAGCTGCGTGACAAAGCATCCGCTTTGACGTTTTTGATCCCAGAACGATAAGTGACCACAAAATTAAACCTGGTAAAGAACAATGACCATCTGGCCTGCTTAGGGTTCAGATGCTTTGCTGATTGCAAGTAAGCCAGATTCTTATGGTCAGTAATTACCGTAATCGGATGAATCGCTCCTTCTAGCCAATGACGCCATTCCTCAAAGGCCAATTTGATGGCCAACAACTCTCTATTCCCAACATCATAATTTATTTAGTCAGCAGAGGGTTTCTTACAGAAAAAAGCACACGGAGCCATTTTCTAGGAGAGGGACCCTGCGACAAAACTGCTCCGACTCCCACTTCTGACGCGTCAACCTCCACAATGAAGGGTTGAGACACATCGGGTTACATCAGAATGGGAGCATAAGCAAAACATTCCTTAATTGCAGAAAAAGCCTGTAATGCCTCTTCCGACCAGACAGAGAAGTCAGCGCCCTTCCTAGTCATATCGGTCAAAGGTTTGACAATAGTGGAATAATTCAGGATGAACATCCTGTAGTAATTAGTAAATCCTAAAAACCGCATCAGAGCTTTCTGATTCTCTGGCCAGTCCCATTCTAGTACCGCACGGACCTTTTCGGGATCCATGCAAAACCCTGAGGCAGAAAGTAAGTAACCCAGAAACTGCAGTTCCTGAACAGCAAAAACACATTTTTCCAACTTAGCATACAATTTATTCTCCTGAAGGATCAATAATACTTGTCTTAAATGATCCTGATGAGTCTCCATATCGGGTGAGTAAATCAGTATGTCATCAAGGTAAACAATGATAAACCTCCCCACCAAATGATGAAAAATGTCATTGATAAAGTGCTGAAAGACTGCCGGGGCATTAGTTAAACCAAAGGGCATAACAAGGTTCTCGAACTGACCCTCAGGCGTATTGAAGGCTGTCTTCCATTCATCCCCTTCCCTGATTCTTATCAGATTATAGGCTCCTCTTAAATCCAACTTAGAAAACACCTTGGCACCGACAATCTGATCAAATAGATCCGGAATAAAGGGAAGGGAATAAGGGTCAAGGACAGTAATGAGATTCAGTTCCCGGAAATCTAGGCACGGTCTAAGGGACCCGTCTTTTTTTTTTTACAAAAAAGAAGCCCGCTGCCATAGGTGACTTAGATGGTCTAATATGTAGTGATGGATGAACATCTGACGGGACGGTTCGCGAACACGATCAAATGTTCGCGAACCGCAAGTTTGCGGCGGGTCCCATTTATTTTAATGGCAGGCGAACCTGAAAAACCTTCAGCTCATATTTGCAGCCAAGAAATAATTACTAGAAGTGTACAAATAGTCCCACAACATGGACAGTGACATACCAGATGTATTATTCAAATTTGCGATCTCCATTCATAATTTTTTTAAATGCGAAATATCGGCAATATAATTTTCGCGTACGCGCATGCGCACACCAGTTGTAATTGTATTTTCCAATACCGTTTGTCAAACAGCAAACAAATTCTGCAGTACCCAAATGCACTATATAGAAAGTACAGTCAGGTCCATTAATATTGGGACATAGACACAATTCTAACATTTTTGGCTCTATACACCACCACAATGGATTTGAAATTAAATTAACAAGATGTGCTTTAACTGCAGACTGTCAGCTTTAATTTAAGGGTATTTACATCCAAATCAGGTGAACGGTGTAGGAATTACAACAGTTTGCATATGTGCCTCCCACTTGTTAAGGGACCAAAAGTAATAGGACAGAATAATAATCATAAATCAAACTTTCACTTTTTAATACTTGGTTGCAAATCTTTTGCAGTCAATTACAGCCTGAAGTCTGGAACGCATAGACATCACCAGACGCTGGGTTTCATCCCTGGTGATGCTCTGCCAGGCCTCTACTGCAACTGTCTTCAGTTCCTGCTTGTTCTTGGGGAATTTTCCCTTCAGTTTTGTCTTCAGCAAGTGAAATGCATGCTCAATCAGATTCAGGTCAGGTGATTGACTTGGCCATTGCATAACATTCCACTTCTTTCCCTTAAAAAACTCTTTGGTTGCTTTTGCAGTATGCTTTGGGTCATTGTCCATCTGCACTGTGAAGCGCCGTCCAATGAGTTCTGAAGCATTTGGCTGAATATGAGCAGATAATATTGCCCGAAACACTTCAGAATTCCTCCTGCTGCTTTTGTCAGCAGTCACATCATCAATAAATACAAGAGAACCAGTTCCATTGGCAGCCATACATGCCCGCGCCATGACACTACCACCACCATGCTTCACTGTTGAGGTGGTATATTTAGGATCATGAGCAGTTCCTTTCCTTCTCCATACTCTTCTCTTCCCATCACTCTGGTACAAGTTGATCTTAGTCTCATCTGTCCATATGATGTTGTTCCAGAACTGTGAAGGCTTTTTTAGATGTCGTTTGGCAAACTCTAATCTGGCCTTCCTGTTTTTGAGGCTCACCAATGGTTTACATCTTGTGGTGAACCCTTTGTATTCACTCTGGTGAAGTCTTCTCTTAATTGTTGACTTTGACACACATACACCTACCTCCTGGAGAGTGTTCTTGATCTGGCCAACTGTTGTAAAGGGTGTTTTCTTCACCAGGGAAAGAATTCTTCGGTCATCCACCACAGTTGTTTTCCGTGGTCTTCCGGGTCTTTTGGTGTTGCTGAGCTCACCGGTACGTTCCTTCTTTTTAAGAATGTTCCAAACAGTTGTTTTGGCCACGCCTAATGTTTTTGCTATCTCTCTGATGGGTTTGTTTTGCTTTTTCAGACTAATGATGGCTTGCTTCACTGATAGTGACAGCTCTTTGGATCTCATCTTGAGAGTTGACAGCAACAGATTCCAAATGCAAATAGCACACTTGAAATAATCTCTGGACCTTTTATCTGCTCATTGTAATTGGGATAATGAGGGAATAACACACACCTGGCCATGGAACAGCTGAGAAGCCAATTGCCCCATTACTTTTGGTCCCTTAACAAGTGGGAGGCACATATGCAAACTGTTGTAATTCCTACACCGTTCACCTGATTTGGATGTAAATACCCTTAAATTAAAGCTGACAGTCTGCAGTTAAAGCCCATCTTGTCTGTTTCATTTCAAATCCATTGTGGTGGTGTATAGAGCCAAAAATGTTAGAATTGTGTCGATGTCCCAATATTTATGGACCTAACTGTATATTATTGGTATACACCCCACTTCTATCAGTTTCTTTGGGGGCGACTGGTATATCCCACCAGTTAAAATATTTTTTTCTAATTGCGTTTGTCACTCTGTGTAGCTGCAGAACCGCTCACCACTGCTGCACAATACAAATCAACTATAATATTCTTTCTATGTTAGAAAGTATATTATAAGTGTATTACACCCCTCTGTACTGCACACCTATCAATAGCACACCTATACCAGTCCTTAAACAGACTTTTGTGGACCTATTTGATAGCGTTTTTGTCCCTAACAGTCTGTCCTTGCTAGACACAGCAACCTTTCCTTACACCTACACTGACAAAAGACTGAATGTAAAATGGCTGCCAGATCCGGTCTATTTATAAGGTAGGGTGTATGTCCATGTGCTGAAACTTTTCAATTGGCTGTCCTGTACCACCTGATGGATGTGTCATGGGTCAAAGTTCTTCACAATGTAAAAGAATATGGCAGGTGCGAATATTTTCATATGTTTGGCGAATCGCGAACGAGCAAAGTTCACCGCGAACCGACCGTTGGGTGAACCGCAAGGCCATCAATACTAATATGTCCTTTTGTCAAACTCTCGGCAATATACTCCCGCATAGCTACTCATTTGGGTTGGGAAAGATTTTCTAACTGAGATTTTGGCAATTTTGCTCCGGGAACAGGATTGATCAGACAATCATACTCTCGGTGGGGGGGGGCAACTCCTGATCTCCACTCTTAGAGAATACGTCTGAAAAATCTGAAAGAAACGGAGGTAACACCTTAGTAGATACCCCAGAAATAGATGCGCCGAGACAGTTGTCCATACAAAAATCACTCCAATTACTGATTTGTCTAGTTTGCCAGTCAATAGTAGAATTATGTTTGGTCAACCATGGTAAACCCAGAACCAGCGGAGCAGGCAAACCTTTAAGAACAAAACAAGAAATGGATTCAACATGAGAATCACCCACCCTCAAATGAATATCCTGCACAATATGAGTTAGACTTTTTTGCGAGAGAGGAGCGGAATCTATAGCAAACACTGATATCTCTTTGCTTAATGCGCTAGTTCTAAAACCATGACTCTGTACAAATTGATAATCAACAAGATTAACCCCTGCACCACTGTCAACAAATACTTCTAATTCAATATTTTCAGAGTCTAGTGCCACCATGGCAGGCAGGAGGAATCGGGTACTGCAGGTATAATACAAATATACCTGTTCTGACTCTTTATTCACACTACAAAAGAGTAAGGGAACTTTTTTTTTTGAAAGAACCCTTCTTTAATTTTTCGTTACCGCTTTGAGGCTTAATAAAAGGACACACATAAATAACACAGTCTTCTCTGCACTCTAGAGTTCCTATTACCAAGGCAAGAAGAGACCTGACCTAACTGCATAGGTTCCTCTCCAGTCCCAGGTTCAAGTGTCACTGTACCCCGAGGGACAGATTCCCCAAATGACAGTGCCTCCTGCCTGAGGGGAACCTTGCACCTCTTCCTCAGATGTCTATCAATCCTTACTGCTAGAGCCATGGCCGCCTCCAAAGAATCTGGATTTTTATGAAATGCAAGGGCGTCTTTTAGTTTCTCAGACAGCCCCTGACAGAACGGACTATGGAGTGCAGGGTCATTCCACTCCGAGTCAGTCGCCCATCTTCTAAATTCAGCACAATATGACTCAGCCGTATGTTCTCACTGACACAAGCTATGCAGCTTAGATTCGGCCAGAGAGACCCGGTCCGGGTCATCATAAATCAGGCACAGGGCTCTGAAAAACTCGTCCACCGATCGGAGGGACTGCGAACCGATCGGCAGAGAAAAAGCCCAGGACTGAGCATCACCTTTTAGAAATGATAATCCCCACTCTTTCATTTTCGCCTCCAGATGAAATCGGACGCAGACGAAAATATAATTTACAAGACTCCCTGAACCAAACAAAGTTATCACTTTCCCCGGAAAACCTATCTGGGAGAGCGACCTTTGGTTCAAGGCTGTTCTTGTTCCTACCAGCGGCACCAGATTCCAGAGAACTCTGACACAGTGCAACTGAATTACGGAGGTCTGCTACCTCCCAAGATAATTCCTGCATGCGATCAACCAGAGTATCAACAGCTTCCATTTTGCATGAAGTTCACACATGGATATTATATGCGGCTGTCCTCAGCCAACATCAATACAGCAGCCTCCAGGCTGTGGCAACTCCAGTACATTTTGGGGTAGTGTGGCCCAGTAGTCCTCCAGATGCTGGCCATGCAACCTTCGTTCTCTAGGCGCCGCTAGGTCCCCCAAACTTTGGGCTATTGCATAGCCTCGTGGCCCCTCAGCCTTGCCTAGCTGAGACCACGCTGACAGAACCTCACCAGGCCTCTGTCTGGACACTCTCCAGAGTGAGACACACCCAATTGCAGAAACCAGATTAAATGGAATCCCTGGACGTGAGCATGCCCTAAGTCCCGGACTGGAGCATGGGGAACAGGCACCCACCCAACTCATGTGGGGGTGAACACATGTACCAACCGGATGCTCGTGATTGTAACTTTAAAGAGCGTTCACTTGCACGATATTTGATAAAAGTTATGGATAAACCAATAGAGAATATTTTCACATGTTTGGAGTCTGGGTATATGGGATTGAGGAAGTCTTTGCTGATCCCTTGCTCCCTACAGAGAGTTTGGAATAAGCTTAAGGAGATTCTTAAAGTTTCTTGCCCTTTTGCCTTCACCCCTCTGTGGGAGAACAGGGGTCTGGTTGAATTCTTCAAAATTACAGACTTTGTTTATTGGTTACGTAAGGGTGTTAGTAATGTGTGTCACCTTTTCTATGCGGGACATTTTAAATCCTTTTGAGAATTTAATTTCACCGATAGTTCACCATTAGATTTGTTTATGTATTCACGCTTAAAACATACATATGAGGCCTCTAGGAATAAAGGCTACATTTTTCCACATTTTTTGATTATTGTTATGCCCAGAAAGATGAGAAGGTTAAGATATCTAGATTATACGGTAACCTCCGAATGGCATTGGCAACTGTGACACTTTTTAAAAGCCCAAGTAAGTGGGAGCAAGAGTTGAATTGCTCTCCACTACAGTGGACCAGTATTTACAGGAACGTGAGAAAGGCTACAGTTTCCAATGCTCATAGATTAATTCAATTTAAGATCCTGCACCGACTGTATTATACGCCAAAAATGCAAGCGAAATTCCTCCAAAATAAAGGCAGGGATTGCTGCTGCCCTAAATGTGGATACGTCAATGCGGATTTTGGCCATTTACTTTGGAATTGTAGTAAACTAAAAACATACTGGGAGCAGGTCTTTATAACCCTACAAAAGGAGTCTTCTACGATATATAACCCTGGGATGTTGACAGTGATATTGGGATACTATGCTCCAGAAATGGAAATCCCGGTCCGGATCAGACAGATCTGGATGAGGGGCCTGATGGTGGCAAAAGTTATTTTAATCAAACACTGGGGCTCTGTCTCCCCACCCTCGATAAATGAATGGATCCTGTACCTTCAACAAATTAGAATGTTTGAGGATATTGAAAGGAAACGGAGAGAGGCACGTATGACTGCTTGGCTATAATTAATATTGTCACTGTGGGTATACTTGATTGAGCGGCTTTGACGACAGCCAATTGGGGGGGAAGGGGGGGAGTGTATAATTATATTCTCTGTACATTAATTGTGAATTTATAGTGATATGTATAATTGTCACGGATGGTGTTGCAGAAAGCTGGAACTTATAAATAAACTTCCGACTGGCTTGATCCCAAACTAAGGAGCATATGGGTGAGCCCTATAAAACCCCTAGAGCTCTCCCTGACTGCTAAGCCCATGCAAAGATCTTTATGGTAGAGGATTGCATTTCCACGTACCTTATACTATCTGACACCTGAAAACCCTATAATAGTGAGGGGACACGACCACCGGCTCCCTGCACTTAATACGGACGGAGTCAGGGTCACCTACAATCAAGCCAGCAAGTAAACACAAATAAAGGAAACAGACTTATCTGAGGAATCAGGAGAAGGAGCATCCAGCAGTGAACAACTCATCCAGGAAGAAGTATAAACCGCAAAGTGAGGCAGTATGGGAGGGAATATAAAGGGAGGCAATCAGTGCAAACAGATGACAGCTGGGAGAAGGAAAGGAGATGAGAAAGTGAAACCAAAACAAAGAACATCATGCAAGAGGTACAGAAGAACGTCTGTCAGACCTTCTCAGAGAGCTGGCGGTAAATATAATTCAGGCAGGGTTCTGCCCTTCTTTATAGGATAGTTGATTGTTGTTGACAGTGCCTATCCTGTGTAGACTGTCTTGTTTACTATAATGCACTGTTTATTTATATTGTGGTTTTTTTAAAAGAAAAAAAAATATTTAATAAAAAAAATAAAAACTTGAATTTCACACTTGCTGTAAAATAGTGGTTTTTGGCAAAAAAAAAAGGGTGTTTTAAAAAACCCAGAAAATTATGGCTGTATTTCTAGCTTAAATTGCACACTGACTAATCCAGATATTGTATATAACGTTTGAATTTCACTCGTCCAGATGCAGCTAGTGATGTAAAATAGTGTATTTTGCACAAAAAGGGTGTTTTAAAAAACCCAGAAAATTATGCCTGTATTTCTAGCTAAAATTGCACACTGACTAATCCTGCAAATGCACCAGATGTTGTATATTGCCAAAAAAGGGTGATTTTTTTTCGGTCAATGGGCTCAGGGCAGGGTAAAAATATGTGCCCTGGACCCACACAACTAATTGTATGTACAGTACAGACCAAAAGTTTGGACACACCTTCTCATTCAAAGAGTTTTCTTTATTTTCATGACTATGAAGGCATCAAAACTATGAATTAACACATGTGGAATTATATACATAACAAACAAGTGTGAAACAACTGATAATATGTCATATTCTAGGTTCTTCAAAGTAGCCACCTTTTGCTTTGATTACTGCTTTGCACACTCTTGGCATTCTCTTGATGAGCTTCAAGAGGTAGTCCCCTGAAATGGTCTTCCAACAGTCTTGAAGGAGTTCCCAGAGATGCTTAGCACTTGTTGGCCCTTTTTTCTTTCACTCTGCGGTCCAGCTCACCCCAAACCATCTTGATTGGGTTCAGGTCCGGTGACTGTGGAGGCCAGGTCATCTGGCGCAGCACCCCATCACTCTCCTTCATGGTCAAATAGCCCTTACTTTCAAAGTTTTCCCAATTTTTCGGCTGACTGACTGACCTTCATTTCTTAAAGTAATGATGGCCACTGGTTTTTCTTTACTTAGCTGCTTTTTTCTTGCCATAATACAAATTCTAACAGTCTATTCAGTAGGACTATCAGCTGTGTATCCACCTGACTTCTCCTCAACACAACTGATGGTCCCAACCCCATTTATAAGGCAAGAAATCCCACTTATTAAACCTGACAGGGCCCACCTGTGAAGTGAAAACCATTTCAGGGGACTACCTCTTGAAGCTCATCAAGAGAATGCCAAGAGTGTGCAAAGCAGTAATCAAAGCAAAAGGTGGCTACTTTGAAGAACCTAGAATATGACATATTTTCAGTTGTTTCACACTTGTTTGTTATGTATATAATTCCACATGTGTTAATTCATAGTTTTGATGCCTTCAGTTTGAATCTACAATTTTCATAGTCATGAAAATAAAGAAAACTCTTTGAATGAGAAGGTGTGTCCAAACTTTTGGTCTGTACTGTAGATCGCTGAGTTAGATTCTCTCCTATTCTCTCCCTGAAATTACAAGTCCAGCAGCATCCTCTTCCTACACTTGTAACAGCAGAGTGACTGCACGTCACTCTGCTGTTACAAGTGTAGGGAGAGGATGCTGCTGGACTTGTAATTTCAGGGAGAGAATAGGAGACTCAAGCTTATATAGAGCCTGGGTCACATGCTGCACTGGCCAATCACAGCCATGCCATTAGTATACATGGCTGTGATGGCTTCTAAGGTCACACAGTTAAACGCTTATTGATTGGCTGCTCTGCAGCCTTTCAAAAAGCGCAGAGAAATCGCCGAACACCAAACCCGAACTTTTACTGAAATGTTCGGGTTTGGGTCCGGGGTCCAAAAATCCTAAAGTTCGGTACGAACCCGAACTTTACAGTTTGGGTTCGCTCAACCCTAATTACAAGTAATTAGTTATTGTTTACAAGCTGGTATGGGCGTATACATTCCACCCAATACATGATGATCTCATTTAGCATTTCTATGGGATTTACTTATTCATTAAATATCTGTTCATATCATAATTGATGTGACATATATGGGCTGTCTGTTATCTTTGCTCGTTCTTCCCCTCCAAGCTGTTTCTCCTATGCAGCTAACTTTTCCCATTATACCCTTTTGCATTGCAGAGACAGAGGTGACCAAGTCTCTTTGCACTGCATTACTCTGCTCTGAATCCTATCTAAAGGCAGCAAATGATAGATCAGTGACATAGAACTTCTGTCTCCAAACTCACATTGTAGTATTCATATGCAGTACAGAATCTCTAGAAGCAGCTTCAGACTGTTTCCCCTGACTCCTACTTATGATAGGTTTCTCCCCGTCATGGGGGAGAAGTGTGAAGCTATATCTTATATACACAGATAATTCTGTAGACATCGCAAACTGTATAAACATTTACTGTAAGCGAGGGGAGTATATAAATTTGCAACTAATTGTAGGGACTCACCTAGTATATCTGTACATCCCTTGTCTTATCTACAGGGAAGAAATAATATCTTCAGCAGCACTCCATACATGTTGGACATACAAAGGGACAAGGAGGGCACAGTCTGGAAGAGAGGAAGGTGTTTAACCCCTTAGTGACCAAACCTGTTTGGGCCTTAATGACCAAGCCAAATTTTGGAAATCTGACATGTGTCATTTTAGCTTAGATTAACTTTGTAACGGTTTTGCACATCAAAGTAATTCTGACATTGTTTTCTCGTCACATATTGTACTTTACTTGGGTGGTAAAATTCTACCGATAAAATATGCGTATCTTTATAAAAAAAGTGAAAATTTATGAAAATTTTAAAAAATTGGCACATTTTCCTATTTTCAACTGCAATATGTCACATACATACATAAATACTATTCAATATGTTTATCAGAAATATATTTCCACATCTTTACTTTATTTTGGCTGCAATTACAAAAATATTAAACTTTTTTTTTTATTTAGATGTGGGGGGGGCACCCTAATAACTTTATTTTACACATCTGGGGGCCATATTGCCACCGCCATCTTTCTTGAGGGTAAGGAGGGGGGTGTATAGATGCACCACCTCCTACTTACACTGAAGCCAAACCTAAATTTAGAGTTTCTGCAGGGCAGATTCAAGGGAAGAGAAATTGTCCTGGCCTGGTTGAGGAACAGAGGACTGAGGCTGTACTTGTGTACTGGCATATATATCTTCAATGAGTCATAGTCTGTCTGTCATGCCATATCCAATATAGGCCTCAATCATGTTAAAAGTATTCCCTGTGATGTGATCAAAAGGGGGGGGGGTCAAACCTCAGTTGCTCCTTTTGAATACTGAGATCCAAGCTGATCATTGCATTCGAAGGGTTAAATGGTGAAAGCATGCTCATCCTGATGTGGCAATTGTCTGTCTCTCAAGATGAGTAGTTATGTCACGCGTCAATATGTAAATGTAGAATTTTTTCTGTTCATGTTTTATAAAGGCAGATACAACATAATAATCTGTACTTATGACTAGACGATAAGAGGGTTCTCGAAAAACTGTATTGAAGTTTCAAATAATTACTATTGTGAGAGTAGTAATGACTGTCCTAGATTCTTTATACAGTAAAAAATAATGTGCCAAAACAAAATTGGTCTAATTTATGAAAAAATATGTTTGTCTTTCATGCTGCAAACATTTGGAATAACATGAAATGCATTAATGGACAAACATTCTGAATCTGGACAACATGACTTTTTTTTCCCGTTTTGCGGGCCGTTTTTTGCATTCCGTATACGGTCCGTATACGGAACCATTCATTTCAATGGGTCCGCAAAAAAAACGGAATGTACTCCGGATGCATTCCGTTTCCGTGTTTCCGTATCTCCGTTCCGTGCAAAGATAGAACATGTCCTATATTTGGCCGCAAATCACGTTCAGTGGCTCCATTAAAGTCAATGGGTCCGCCAAAAAAAACGGAATGCATACAGAAATGCATCCGTATGTCTTCCGTATCTGTTCCATTTTTTGCGGAACCATCTATAGAAAATGTTATGCCCAGCCCAATTAGTTCTATGTAATTACTGTATACTGTATATGCCATACGGAAAAACGGAATGGAAAAACGGAACCGAAATGGAAACACAACGGAAACAAAAAACGGAACAAGTATGAAAGAGGCCTTATAGAGAAAATGTCATCTAGCTCCTTCTCTCAACGTATAAGTGCTATATGTACGTAGTCAACACTTAGCAGCAGTCTACTCTGTGTTTTGGAGTACCCCAGAGCAGGGGGTATCTGCAAATGGTTTGTTATGTAATGTGTTATATTGTTATGTAATGTAATGTTATGTTATGTATTGAACCCAGCATAGCTATGTATGGATGGCACAGATATGGTTAACAATCTTGTCTCAGCCCTTGTAGGAAGCTAGGTAGTGACTGGCTTCACCTCTAGCTTGAGAATGTAGAGTTAGATTTCAGAGCGAAGTAGGAAGCAGTGACCTATGCTTCCTCTTAGGCCTCTTGCACATGAACGTTTTTTATTTCCATGTCCGTTCGTTTTTTTTTGCTGACCGTATGCGGAACCATTCATTTCAATGGGTCCGCAAAAAAACAGAAGTTACTCCGTGTGCATTACATTTCCGTATTTCCGTTCCACAAAAAATAGAACATGTCCTATTATTTTCCGCATTATGGTCAAGGAAAGTACTGTTCTATTAGGGGCCAGCTGTTCCGACATCATCCGTCCGGACCGCAAAATACATTGGTTGTGTGCAAGAGGCTATATGCTCAGAAAACTACAGAGACTAACTGATCTCTGCAAATTCTACAGAAAGAGAGAATGAGAAGAAGAGAAAAAGAGGGAGATACAGGAGAACTAAAATTTTGCATGGCTGAGAATAGGAATCAGTAAGCTACAGTGCTACTACAGCTATTCTGACTTTGCTGCTGTGAGAGACCCCTGTAAGATATCCTTCCCACCTGAACACATACTGGCAAGACGTGCCTTCAAAACCCTGTATCCCGCAGTGGACACTACAACCTTTATTGCCAAGGTACTGTTGCTAGGCATAGATTCTACTGATGGAGACTTTAACAAGAAAGTGTACAAAAAGGGTCATAACTCCCATCTTTGCCTAAATCATCACTATCTGAGAGAGACTTCCACTGTGTACAGTAAGAACTCCACCTCTCTGTTCTTTCCTATGTATATCCATCTTTCTTTAGAAATATTTTCACCTGAGAGTCTTGAAAGCTTGCCATATAACATCATTTAATTTAGTTAGTCATTAAAAGGTATGAAACTTCAATATTTTATATCATTTCTCTTTTTGAGAGCATCAAACTGCTTACTACTGGCTAAGGCTACTTTTACACTAGCAGTACGGACCTCCGGCAGGCTGTTCTGTTGGGTGAACAGCCTGTCGGATCCGTCCTGCCGCTAGTGAACGTGTGCCCCCGGACTGCCGCACCGTTCACCGAATTTTCAAAAAAGATTTGATTCGATCCAAATTTATTCACGGCAAATCACGTTAAAAAAACTGCTATTTCCTGGCTGCAGAGAGCCTGTATAGTGGTGTAGAACACTGTCCCTTGCAGTAACACGCATAGGGAGTCTCCTGTAATAGTGAAACAATACTGTGTCAGTATGACACGCACATGACAGGCGTCACTCTTAGAATCACTGCACACTTCACTTATTTGGGCAGTTACGGGGCCCAAACTGACCAAACAACTCAAGTGTGAACTCAGCCTTACAGGTCAATGTTTGTGGCAGGTATAAAGAACAGTGCAGAGGCCCAAGATCCTACTGTAGTGTGAAAGAGCACACTCCTTTTACACCGTCATCAGCTGATTCCACAAAGATGTCTACAGAACCTGTTCTATTCAACGCTTATACAAGTAGAGCGCCCCTGACAGAGTGGAGAGGGTGTCAGCAGTAAGTTTGTGTTGACGTCACTGATAATTTTACCCTTCCTCTGATCCATCAGACACCCCCGAAAAAACAGATCCTGTCTGTTGTGCATCCACCTTCACTCGGTCAGCATTTTGTCAGTAATCCATCAGTATTGCTAAAGCCCAAAAAAAAACGTAGTGGATCCAAAACAGAGATAACACGTGAATTGAATATTTGCATGTCTTCTGTGTTTTGTACCCACTCCTGCTTTTGGCTAGCAAATCATAAGCCAATTCTGATGGGACCATACAGGCCTTATAGCTGCTACACAGACAGGGTCCGTTGTGCATATCATTTTTCCTTCCTACTGACAGATCAGAAGGGTCAAATAAATGATTATGTTAACCAGACCAAAAAGGCAAAAAAGTCATGGAGTGGGAAGGGTAAGAGAACGGCTTGAGAAGTCCACAGAGTGTTCCAATGACATAGTGTTAAGGTAGCATCAGCATAAGGAGACCACAGAATGGCCCAGTGACATTTGGGGGTGGTGAAAGCAGCATGAGGAGACCACAGAGTGGTCCATTTACATAGTGCTAAGGTGACAGCAGCATGAGGAAGCCACAGAGTGGCCCAGTGACATAGTGTTGATTTAGCAGCAGCATGAAGAGGCCAAAGACTGAAAGGGGACATAGTGTAGAGGTGGCAGCAGCAGCAGCATGAGAAGGCCACAGAGTGGCCCAGTGACATGGTGTTGATTTAGCAGCAGCATTAGGAGGCCACAGAGTGGCAAGGTGACATAGTGTGGAGGTGGCAACAACAGCAGCATGAGAAGGCCACAGAGTGGCAAGGTGACATAGTGTGGAGGTGGCAGCAGCAGCATGAGGAGGCCACAGAGTGGCCAAATGACAGAGTGTGGGGGTGGCAGCTGCATGAGGAGACAACAGAGTGGCCCAGAGACAGATTTGTGAGTTGGCAGCAGCATGAGAAGACCACAGACTGGCAAGGTGACATAGTGTGAAGGTGGTAGCAGCAGCAGCATGATAAGGCCACAGATTGGCAAGGTGACATAGTGTGGAGGTGGCAGCAGCAGCATGAGGAGTCCACAGAGAGGTAAGGTGACATAGTGTGGAGGTGGCAGCAGCAGCAGCAGCATGAGGAGGCCACAGAATGGCCCAATTACATAGTGTGATTTAGCAGCAGCATGAGGAGACCACATAGTGGCAAGGTGACATAATGTGGAGGTGGCAGCAGCATCATAAGGAGGTCACAGACTGGCAAGGTGACATAGTGTGGAGGTGGTAGCAGCAGCAGCATGAGGAGGCCACAGAGTGGCAAGGTGACAGTGTGGAGGTGGCAGCAGCAGCATGAGGAGGCCACAGAAAGGCACAGTGACATATTGTGGAGGTGGCAGAAGCAGCATGAGGAGGCCGCAGAGTGGCACAATGACAGAGTGTGGAGGTGGCAGCAACAGCATGAGGAGACCAAAGAGTGGCCCAGAGACAAAGTTGTGAGTTGGCAGCAGCATGAGGAGACCACAGAGTAGAAAGGTGACATAGTGTGGAGGTGGCAGCAGCAGCAGCATGAGGAGGACACAGAGTGACCCAGTGACACAGTGTTGATTTAGCAAAAGCATTAGGAGACCACAGAGTGTCAAGGTGTCATAGTGTGGAGTTGTCAGAAGCAGCATGAGGAGGCCACGGAGTGGTAAGGTGACATAGTGTGGAGGTGGCAGCAGCAGCATGAGTGGGCCACAGACAGGCAAGGTGACATAGTGTAGAGGTGGCAGCAGCAGCAGCAGCATCATGAGGAGGCCACAGAATGGCAACGTGACATAGTGTGGAGGTGGCAGCAGCAGCATGAGGAGGCCACAGACTGGCAAGGAGACATTGTGTGGAGGTGGCAGCAGCAGCATGAGGAAGCCACAGAGTGGCACAATGACAGAGTGTGGAGGTGGCAGCAATAGCATGAGGAGACCATAGAGTGGCCTAGAGACAGAGTTGTGAGTTGGCAGCAGCACGAGGAGACCACAGAGTGGAAAGGTGACATAGTGTGGAGGTGGCAGCAGCAGCATGAGGAGGCCACAGAGTGACCCAGTGAAATAATGTTGATTTAGCAGAAGCATGAGGAGACCACAGAGTGTCAAGGTGACATAGTGTGGAGGTGTCAGAAGCAGCATGAGGAGGCCACAGAGTGGCACAATGACAGAGTGTGGAGGTGGCAATAACAGCATGAGGAGACCACAGAGTGGCCCAGAGACAGAGTTGTGAGTTTGCAGCAGCATGAGGAGATCACAGAGTGGCAAGGTGACATAGTGTGGAAGTGGCAGCAGCAGCAAAAGGAGGCCACAGAGTGGCCCATTGACATAGTGTTGATTTAGCAGCAACATGAGGAGACCACAGAGTGGCAAGGTGACATAATGTGGAGGTGGCAGCAGCTTGAAGAGACCACAAAGTGGCAAGGTGACATAGTGTGGAGGTGGCAGCAGCAGCATGAGGAGGCCACAGACTGGCAAGGTGACATAGTGTGGAGGTGGCAGCAGTAGTAGCATGAGGAGGCCACAGAGTGGAAAGGTGACATAGTGTGGAGGTGGCATCAGCTTGAGGAGACCACAAAGTGGCAAGGTGACATAGTGTGGAGGTGGCAGCAGCAGCATGCCAAAGACTGGCAAGGTGACATAGTGTGGAGGTGGCAGCAATAGTAGCATGAGAAGGCCACAGAGTGGCAAGGTGACATAGTGTGGAGGTGGCAGCAGCTTGAGGAGACCACAAAGTGGCAAGGTGACATAGTGTGGCGGTGGCAGCAGCAGCATGAGGCCACAGACTGGCAAGGTGACATAGTGTGGAGGTGGCAGCAGCAGCAGCATGAGGGGGCCACAGAGTGGCAAAATGACAGAGTGTGGATTTGGCAGCAGCAGCAGCATGAGGAGACCTGAGTGGTGAGGTGGCAGAAGCATCAGGAGACCACAGAGTGACCCAGTGACAGAGTGGGGAGGTGGGTGGCAATAACAGTACCCGCTGACGATGGAGGGTGTAAGAAGGGGCACTTGGCATCAAGTGGATCTTCAATGTGGGGTGGCAAGGTGCTCTCCAAGTATGCCACCACCTGCTGGTTCAGGTTCTGCTCCAGGTCTAGCTGCTGCTGCTGGTGAGTAGTTCTTCACTAGACAGGTTAAGAAAGCTGCTCATCATCGACTCTAGACTCAAGCTGCTGCTGATGGATCTGAAACTTCTCCAACCCCTCAACGCTGCCACAGCAGCCATGGCAGTGGAACGAGAGCGCATAGGGCTCCCCTCCTCCCGGTCAGACCTGCGAGAGGACGGACGATAGCACAGATAGGCAGCAGCCAACTGACTACATAGGATGTCTTGATAGTAGTTCAGTTTGTCCTCCCTCTCAGCGGGTGTAATAAAGGCCCCCATTTTGGACCGGTAGCGAGGGTCCAACAAGGTGGAGAGCCAGAAGTCACCACTCTGCTGAATGGTGACAATTCTACTGTCACTACCCAAGCAAGTGAGCATGCATCGGGCCATTTGCGCAAGTGACTCAGAGGGACTCCTTGCCTCCATCTTCACTGCATACTGCCACGGTGTGCCTGGGTCATCTGCCTTGTCTTCCTCATCTCCCTCTTGCTCCTCCGGCTGTGTAGAAAAAATTGCTTGTGCTCCAATGTCCTCCTCCTCCTCCAGTTCAGCCCCCACAGGGCTCATGTGGCTGTGAGATGTAGGTGCCACGTTCCAGTCCCCTGACCAGCCAGATGTACCAGCATCTGTTCCAGGATATGAAGCAGTGGAATGAAGTTGTTCACCCCGTAGTCCTGGCGGCTGACAAATAACGTGGCATCCATGAAGGGCCTGAGCAAAAGGCAGGTGTCAAGCATGAGCTGCCACTGACTGACATCAAAGTTACAGAGGGGAGTACTCCTGTCCGCTTGGTTCATCAAGAAATCGTTTATGGCCTTTCTCTGTTCGTATACTCGGTCCAACATATGGAAAGTGGAATTCCAAAGGGTGGAAACATCGCATATCAGCCTATGTTGAGGGACCTCATTCTGTCACTGAAGCTCAAGGAGGGTGTGCTTGGCAGGGTACGAGTGGCTGAAGTGCATGCAAAGTTTACTGGCCATTTTTAGGATGTCTTACACATGGGTGGAAGACTTTAGGAACTGCTTGACAACCAGATTAAACACATGAACCATGCAGGGCGCATGGCTCAGCCCTCCTTGACACAGCGCCGACACCATGTTCTTCCCGTTGTCGGTCACCATGGTTCCAATTTTGAGTCGTAGGGGAGAAAGCCAGGATTCGATTTTTTTATGAAGGACACAAAGCAGTTCCTCCCCTGTATGAATCCGTTCGCCCAGGCAAACAGGGGGAGAACAGCGTGACACCGCCGTACCCTGCACATGTGGTATGCTGGAGGAGCACTGTGAATTGTCCCTGCAGTGGAGACTGCGGACACAGAAGAGGTTGAGGAGGCAGAAGCGGACATTGCCGCAGAACCAACAGCATGAGAATGTGGAGGGGGAAGCGGCGTCACCGGGCCAAGTTGTTGGTTTGGCTGGGCAGGAACCACATTTACCCAGTGGGCTGTAAAGGACATATATTGTCCTTGACCGTAGTTACAGCTCCATACGTCGGCACTGCTGTGCACTTTGGCAGACACCAACAGACTAAAGGACTGGCCAAACTTCTCTTATACATATTTGTGCAGGGCTGATACTGCCTTTTTGGCAAAGAAATGACTCTCCACCTCGGCTCGGTACAAGATATCAGTTCTCTAAAAGGTGCAGAGTCCACCCCTTGGAAAGGGAGTGATTGCAGCACCAGCAACTTGGCCAGAAGAATGTTCAGCTTCTGAGTCGTTGGATGAGTGCACGCATTCTGTTGTCTCTTGGAAATCGCTTCAGTGATCGATTGCTGACGGAATGACTGACAATGAGTAGGAGGAGCAGGAGCATCAGGACCAGCAGATGATGGGAAGGACAGACAGCTCCCTTCGGCTGTGGTGGTGGAGCCTTGACTGCCTGAAACTGGGGGCGTGCCACAGGGTGATGCAGCGGTTGCTACGGCAGCCTGGACCACCACATCGGAACCACGGTTCCGCAGGCCACTTTATGGTAACACTGCATATGTTGACGCAGGGCCGTAGTGCCAACATTGGCACCCTGGCCACGCTTCACCTCCTGCCCACAGATTTTACATATGGCCATGTTTATCTCCTCTGGCGGCTTATAAAAAAAAGAGCCACATCGCAGAGTAGGTGATTTTACCTCCAACACTCCGCACTGACTGACTGCTACCGCCGCTGCCTCCGCGAACCCCTGCACCACTACTTTCCGGGAAGGTAGGCTCCTGCGAAGCAGGTGGTCTACCCCGGGCACGTTTGTCTCCCGACCTCCCACTGCTGCCACCCTGCTGACTCCCGGCCACGCTACCGACTTGCTGGCTCTGCCCCTGCCTCATGCGCAAGCTGCCACCATTTTCTTCTAATGATGATGAAGCCTCTTCGTCACCCGGCTCCCAATTGTGATTGTCTATGTCATCATCGAGTACTGTCGGGAAGTCACGGATGTCCTCCTCAAAGGTCTCTGAGCCAGGAGCCTGACCGCTCGCAACACCAGATACCACGCCACTGTCCTCATCACTACTTTCCAGCCTACCAGAGGAAGCGGCAGATGTCTCCTCCAGATCTTGACTGGGCAGTAGCTGCTGACTGTCCTCTAGTAGCTCATCCTCGCTGTATAGTAGAGCTAAGTCCACTGCATATAATATTTCTATGGCTGTGGGAACAGAAAAGGACAGAGGCAGGTTGAGGATAGGTGACAGGGTTGTGTCTGATGAACCCACTGACTCTTGGCTGGGGGTGTCTGATGTCACCTGGGATGAAGTGGATGACCGAGTCAACCATTCAGGAACTGCTGGGTTGCTGGTCAAGACACGACCGCTAGCTGACACTGGGAGCTAAAGCCTCTGGAATTGACCCCTGCTGCCAAGCCCCCTTACTCTGCTGCAACCTGTGCCTACGCCAGAAACATTTAGGCCTCTGCCCCTCCCCTGTGCAGGGCATGTCACTTCTCTGTCTGACATACTGTTAGATCAAATAAGTAAATAAAAAGGAAATTAAAATATCCCAAAAAAGGCTGTAATTTTGTCACTTCACCACACAACGGCAAATAATACTTTTTTTTGGCACTAATACATGCCAAAAAGGGCTGTAATTTTGTCACTTCACCACACAACAGCTAATAAGCCCTCCCCCCCCCCCCCACTAATACACGGTAAAAAAGGCTTTAGAACATATAACTGCACTGCTGAATGGCAAATAATACTTTTTTTTGCCACTAATACACACCAAAAAGGGCTATAATTTTGTCACTTCACCACACAACGGCTAATAAGCCCTTTTTCCCCCACTAATACACGCCAAAATAGGCTTTAGAACATATAACTGCATTACTCAATGGCAAATAATACATTTTTTTGCCACTAATATGTACATGCAAAAAAGGCCTGTAATTTTCTCACTTCACCACACAAAGGCTTATAAGAACGTTTTTTCCCCACTAATACACGCCAAAAAAGGCTTTAGAACATATAACTGCACAGCTGAATGGCAAATAATACTTTTTTTTTGCCACTAATACACGCAAAAAAAGGATTTAGAACATATAGCTGCACCGCTGAATGGCAAATAATACTTTTTTTGCCACTAATACACGCCAAAAAAGGCTTTAGAACATATAACTGCACCGCTGAACAGCAAATAATACTTTTTTTGACACTAATACACGCCAAAAAGGGCTGTAATTTACTCACTTCGCCATACAACAGCTAATAAGCCCTTTTATTCCCCACTAATACACGCCAAAAAAGGCTTTAGAACATATAACTGCACCCCTGAATGGCAAATAATATTTTTTCCCCAATAATACACGCCAAAAAAGGCTTTAGAACATATACAGTAACTGCACCACTGAACGGCGAATAATATGTCACGTACAGGAGGAGTGTGTGCCTCCCTGAGTTCCACCCTCACCTCTGTCCCTGCCTACTTGCATGGTCCGCCCTAGGCGCCGGTGTACAACTTGACGGCGGTCCCTAATCTGAGTACGTGCAGGGTCTTAAAGGTAAGAATACAATAAAGGAGAAAACAACAAACAATGTGACAGGCAGGCACTGAGGGGTTAATCAAATATCAAGGTCAATACGAATCGAGGTCAGTAGCCTGGAGGAACAACAATACAAAAGGGGAAAGCAAGATCAAGTCAAACTCATGCCTGGGTCAAAGCCAAGAGGTCACATCAAATGCAGGAGGTGATCAAAATATGGCGCCGAGGTCAAAACACAACAAACACTAACAGACGATATGCTGGTGAATGAAATAAGACCAATCACAGGCTGCCTGTTTAAATAGCCCTTGCTGGTGAGTCACATGACATGGCCAGTGTCACGTGACTCACAGTACACAGCCCAACACAGCTGAGCACTGATCATCATTATCGGCGCTCAGCTCCTCTGCTGCTCGCCTGCTGCCATGGAGACGAGGACGCAGGCTGCATTCTTGACCCTCTGCTTGCGCAGGGCACCGGCAGCACTGCGAAAGAAGCATGTGTCGCAGGCCCCTCGTTACAGTACCCCCACTTCCACGAGGGGCCACCGGTCCTATAGTCACTGGAATGGGCTTCTCTAGATGGGCAAGATGGAATTTTTATATCAGTCTGGCAGCATGCATCTTACTCACCGCTACCCAAGACCTCTCTTCAGGACCGAAACCCTTCCAATGGACTAAATACTGGCAAGAATTCCGGACCTTTCTTACATCTATAATCCAAGAGATCTCAAATTCGAGTTGCCCAGCAACTTGTAAATGAGATACAGGTGACACATATTTTTTTAGTAAAGATTTGTGAAACACATTATGGATGCGAAAGGAGTCAGGCAGTCTTAGTTTAAAAGATACAGGATTAAAAATACTCACAATCTCAAGTCCCAATAAATCGCTGTGTAAACTTATTTGAAGGTACTTTTAGGGATAGATTTTTGGTGGATAACCATACATTCTCACCCACCCTAAAATCCACCCCACGACTGAACCTCCTGAGCTTTTATCAGGTTCGACTGAACCTGGGCCCAGACTGTGCACAGTTCTCTAGCCAACCTATCCGCCTCCGGAATTTGCGAGGAAGATGGTGAAAAAGAATTAGATCGTGGATGGAAACCAAGGTTACAGAAAAAAACTTATGTACCACATGATCTATAAACAGAAAAGCCGGAGTCTTAGCATTGGGCAGCTTTGCCAGTGGAACAAAATGCACCATCTTACTTACTTACTTACTTATTGGGCAGACTAGATGGGCCAAATGGTTCTTATCTGCCGACACATTCTATGTTTCTATGTTTCTTACTAAACCTATCAACCACTACCCATAACTAGGGTTGAGCGAACCCGCACTGTAAAGTTCGGGTCACACCGAACTTTAGAATTTTTGCACCCCAGACCGAAACATTTCAGTAAAAGTTCGGGTTCGGCTATTTTATGGCGCTTTTTGAAAGGCTGCAGAGCAGCCAATCAACAAGCGTTTAACTCTGTGCCCTTGAAGCCATCACAGCCATGCCTACTAATGGCATGGCTGTGATTGGCCAGTGCAGCATGTGACCCAGCCTCTATATAAGCTGGAGTCACGTAGCACTGCACGTCACTCTGCTCTGATTAGTGTAGGGATAGGATGCTGCTTCTGTGAGGGAGAGAATAGGACAGAATCTTTAATCCGAAGTGATTTTTAACTCAGCGATCTACCTAGATTTTGTTTTGTGGGTACAGTGCACAATATTTTTACCCTGCCCTGAGCCCAGTGACCCAGAAAAATAATTTTTATCTGTCAGTTAGGTGGGCGGCGGCAGCGGCGGCCATTTGATGCAAGTTCTGTGCAACAGCACAACATATGTGCATGTAACGCCTTGCACTGTGAATGTGCGGAGATCTGTCAGACTGGCTGCACATATCTGACTTCTTGGTTTGTTTTGATTTGGATTTGAGCTGCATCCACCTTCCCTCAGGTGTACTGGGTTTCATTGTTAGTGAGGCTATTTATGCCTCCTTCCCCCAGTGGCCTGTGCGGGTTATAGTTCTTTTCCTGGGAGCTCTTGATTTGTGGTGGATCGTCTGCGCCAGCTCTGCTCAAGATAAGTCCTCTCCTTCATTTCCCTTTGTGTGTTTTAACTATGCCTCTAGGGAGACGCTTGCTTCTTCCTGGTTTGAAGAAGCAGGTTGCCTCTTCCCTTTTCCCTGCTGCTTAGGGTTTGCCCAGGGAGTTCAGGTTTAGGCACGAGGGCATGTGCATATCCACCCTAAGGGTATGCACATGGGCACACCAGCTTAGGGAAAGATTTTAGGGATCGCTAGGAGGTGACCCTTTCTCCCTAGCTTTTGGGCCTAGTCATTTGTTCAATTTGTTTTCCCGTGTTTGGATGTTTCCCTGCTTATCTACCTGTCAAGACAGTGCATTTGTGACAGTCAAAAAGAAGCTTGAACTACTGCAATTATATTCTGGGTTTAAAAAAATCACCCATTTTTGGCAAGACCTTACATCTGTGGCCTTTGCAGCATTAGTCAGTGTGCAATTTAAGATAGAAATACAGCAATAATTTTCTGGGTTTTCAAAAACACCCTTTTTGGGCAAAATACTCAATTTTACAGCCCTTCCTGCAGTGTGAAATTACAGCCCTTCCTGCAGTGTGAAATTCAAGCGTTATATACTGCTGTCATATTCTGTTAGTAAAAAAACACCCTTTTTTGGCAAAGTACTTAATATTGCAGCCTTTGCTGCATCTGTGATTGTAAAAAACAAGCTTGAAATACTTTAATAATTTTCTGGGTTTTAAAAAACACCCATTTTTGTCAATACCCTCCATCTGGGGCCTCTGCCGCATTAGTCAGTGTGCAATTTAAGCTAGAAATACAGCAATAATTTTCTGGGTTTTCAAAAATACCCTTTTTGGGCAAAATACTTAATTTGCGGCCTTGTCTGTATCTGTCAGTGTGAGATACACGCTTAAGAAACTGCTGTGCTATTCTGGTATTAAAAAAACACCCATTTTGGGCAAAATACTTCATTTGCGGACTTGTCTTCATCTGTCAGTGTGAAATTCAAGTGTCATATACTGCTGTGAAATTCTGTTATTAAAAAAACACCCTTTTTGGGCAAAGTACTTAATATTGCAGCTTTTTTCAGGTTCGACTGAACCTGGGCCAAGACTGTGCACAGTTCTCTAGCCAACCTATCCGCCTCCGGAATTTGCGAGGAAGATGGTGAAAAAGAATTGAATCGTGGATGGAAACCAAGGTAACAGAAAAAAACTTATGTACCACATGATCTATAAACAGAAAAGCCAGAGTCTTAGCTTTGGGCAGATTTGCCAGTGGAACAAAATGCACCATCTTACTAAACCTATCAACCACTACCCATAACTAGGGTTGAGCGAACCTGCACTGTAAAGTTCGGGTCACACCGAACTTTAGAATTTTTGCACCCCGGACCCGAACATTTCAGTAAAAGTTCGGGTTCGTGTTCGTCTATTTTATGGTGCTTTTTGAAAGGCTGCAGAGCAGCCAATCAACAAGCGTTTAACTCTGTGCCCTTAGAAGCCATCACAGCCATGCCTACTAATGGCATGGCTGTGATTGGCCAGTGCAGCATGTGACCCAGCCTCTATATAAGCTGGAGTCACGTAGCGCTGCACGTCACTCTGCCCTGATTAGTGTAGGAATAGGATGCTGCTTCTGTGAGGGAGAGAATAGGACAGAATCTTTAATCAGAAGTGATTTTTAACTCGGCGATCTACCTAGATTTTGTTTTGTGGGTGCAGTGCACAATATTTTTACCCTGCCCTGAGCCCAGTGACCCAGAAAAATAACTTTTATCCATCAGTTAGGTGGGCAGCGGCGGACATTTGATGCAAGTTCTGTGCAACAGCACAACATATGTGCATGTCACGCCTTGCACTGTGAATGTGCGGAGATCTGTCAGACTGGCTGCACATGTCTGACTTCTTGGTTTGTTTTGATTTGGATTTGAGCTGGATCCACCTTCCCTCAGGTGTACTGGGTTTCATTGTTAGTGAGACTATTTATGCCTCCTTCCCCCAGTGGCCTGTGCGGGTTATAGTTCTTTTCCTGGGAGCTCTTGATTTGTGGTGGATCGTCTGCGCCAGCTCTGCTCAAGATAAGTCCTCTCCTTCATTTCCTTTTGTGTGTTTTAACTAGGCCTCTAGGGAGACGCTTGCTTCTTCCTGGTTTGAAGAAGCAGGTTGCCTCTTCCCTTTTCCCTGCTGCTTAGGGTTTGCCCAGGGAGTTCAGGTTTAGGCACGAGGGCATGTGCATATCCATCCTAAGGGTATGCACATGGGCACACCAGCTTAGGGAAAGCTTTTAAGGATCGCTAGGAGGTGACCCTTTCTCCCTTGCTTTTGGGCCTAGTCATTTGTTCAGTTTGTTTTCCCGTGTTTAGTTGTTTCCCTGCTTATCTACCTGTCAAGAAAGTGCATTTGTGACAGTCAAAAAGAAGCTTGAACTACTGCAATTATATTCTGGGTTTAAAAAAATCACCCATTTTTGGCAAGACCCTACATCTGTGGCCTTTGCAGCATTAGTCAGTGTGCAATTTAAGATAGAAATACAGCAATAATTTTCTGGGTTTTCAAAAACACCCTTTTTGGGCAAAATACTCAATTTTACAGCCCTTCCTGCATCTATCAGTGTGAAATTCAAGCGTTATATACTGCTGTCATATTCTGTTAGTAAAAAAACACCCTTTTTTGGCAAAGTACTTAATATTGCAGCCTTTGCTGCATCTGTGATTGTAAAAAACAAGCTTGAAATACTTCAATAATTTTCTGGGTTTTAAAAAACACCCATTTTTGTCAATACCCTCCATCTGGGGCTTCTGCCGCATTAGTCAGTGTGCAATTTTAGCTAGAAATACAGCAATAATTTTCTGGGTTTTCAAAGATACCCTTTTTGGGCAAAATACTTAATTTGCGGCCTTGTCTGCATCTGTCAGTGTGAGATACACGCTTAAGAAACTGCTGTGCTATTCTGGCATAAAAAAACACAAATTTTGGGCAAAATACTTAATTTGCGGGCTTGTCTTCATCTGTCAGTGTGAAATCCAAGTGTCATATACTGCTGTGAAATTCTGTTATTAAAAAAACACCCTTTTTGGGCAAACTACTTAATATTGCAGCTTTTGCTGCATCTGTGATTGTTAAAAACAAGCTTGAAATACTTCAATAATTTTCTGGGTTTAAAAAAACACCCATTTTTGGCAATACCCTCCATCTAGGCCCTCTGCCCATTAGTCAGTGTGCAATTTAAGCTAGAAATACAGCTATAATTTTCTGGGTTTTAAAAAACACCTTTTTTGGGCAAAATACTCAATTTTACAGCCCTTGCTGCATCTGTACGTGTGAAATTCAAGTGTTATATACTGCTGTCATATATTATGTTATTAATAAAACACCATTTTTAGGCAAAATACTTAATTTGCGGCCTTGTCTGCATCTGTCAGTGTGAGATACACGCTTTAAAAAATGCTGTGCTATTCTGGTATTAAAAAACACCCATTTTGGGCAAAATACTTAATTTGCGGACTTGTCATCACCTGTCAGTGTGAAATTCAAGTGTCATATACTGCTGTGATATTCTGTTATTAAAAAAACACCCTTTTTCGGCAAATTCATTAATATTGCAGCCTTTGCTGCATCTGTGATTGTTAAAAAACAAGCTTGAAATACTTCAATAATTTTCTGGGTTTTAAAAAATACCCATTTTTGGAAATACCCTCAATCTGGGCCCTCTGCCGCATTAGTCAGTGTGCAATTTAAGCTAGAAATACAGCTATAATTTTCTGGGTTTCAAAAAACACCTTTTTTGGGCAAAATACTCAATTTTACAGCCCTTGCTGCATCTGTACATGGGAAATTCAAGCGTTTTATACTGCTGTGATATTCTTTTATTAAAAAACACCCTTTTTGGGCAAAGTATTTAATTTGCGGCCTTGTCTGCATCTGTCAGTGTGAGATACACGCTTTAGATACTGCTATGCTATTCTGTTATTTTAAAAAAAACACCCATTTTGGGAAAAATACAGAATTTGCGGCCTTGTCTGCATCTGTCAGTGTGAGATACAGGCTTTAGATACTGCTGTGCTATTCTGGTATTAAAAAAAACACCCATTTTGGGCAAAATACTTAAAGGGAACCTGTCACCGGGATTTTGTGTGTAGAGCTGAGGTCATGGGATGCTAGATGGCCGCTAGCACATTCGCAATACCCAGTCCCCATATCTCCGTGTGCTTTTATTGTGTAAAAAAAACGATTTGATATATATGCAAATTAACCTGAGATGAGTCCTGTCCTTGACTCATCTTAGGGACAGGACTCATCTCAAGTTAATTTGCATATGTATTAAATGACAGGTTCCCTTTAATTTGCAGCCTTGTCTGCATCTGTCTGTGTGAAATTCAAGCGTTATTTACTTCTGTCATATTCTGTTAATAAAAAAAACACCCTTTTTGGGCAGAGTACTTAATATTGCAGCCTTTGCTGCATCTGTGATTGTTAAAAACAAGTTTGAAATACTTCAATAATTTTCTGGGTTCTAAAAAACACCCATTTTTTGCAATACCCTCCATCTGGGGCCTCTGCCGCATTAGTCAGTGTGCAATTTAAGCTAGAAATACAGCAATAATTTTCTGGGTTTAAAAAAATACCCTTTTTAGGCAATTTGCAGCCTTTTCTGCATCTGTCAGTGTGAGCTACACGCTTAAGATACTGCTGTGCTATTCTTGTATTAAAAAAACACCCATTTTGGGCAAAATACTTAATTTGCGGGCTTGTCTTCATCTGTCAGTGTGAAATTCAAGTTTCATATACTGCTGTGAAATTCTGTTATTAAAAATGGCCGCTAGCACATCCACAATACCCAGTCCCCATAGTTCCTTGTGCTTTTATTGTGTAAAAAAAAAAAACGATTTGATATATATGCAAATTAACCTGAGATGAATCCTGTCCCTGTTTCATCTCAGGGATATGTATAAAATGACAGGTTCTTATCTGCATCTGTCAGTATGAAATTCAAGCCTTATATACTGCTGTCTTATTCTGTTAATAAAAAAAAACACCCTTTTTGGGCAAAGTACTTAATTTTGCAGCTTTTGCTACATCTGGCGATTGTTAAAAACAAGCTTGAAATACTTCAATAATTTTCTGGGTTTAAAAAAATACCCATTTTTGCCAATACCCTCCATCTAGGCCCTCTGCCGCATTAGTCAGTGTGCAATTTAAGCTAGAAATACAGCTATAATTTTCTGGGTTTTAAAAAACACCTTTTTTTTCCAAAATACTCAATTGTACAGCCCTTGCTGCATCTGTACGTGTGAAATTCAAGTGTTATATACTGCTGTCATATTCTGTTATTAAAAAAAACACCCTTTTTGGGCAAAATACTTAATTTGCGGCCTTGTCTGCATCTGTCAGTGTGAAATTCAAGTCTCTTATACTGCTGTGATATTCTGTTATTAAAAAAACACCCTTTTTGGGCAAAGTACTTAAAGGGGTTATCCGACTTAAATAAATTTATTCTAATTACTCTTATTCTAGTTCACTGAAAGTTTCTTTAAATCACTTCTATAAGCTATCTTTCCCCGTTTGGCCAGTTTAATTCTGGGTCATGTGACCCCTGACATCAGCAAGCCGGCTCTGGTGCTGACATCTCGTTTACAGGCTTCTCCCTGCTTGAGGGAGTGGCCAGGCTCTGTAAACGAGACGTCAGAGCCTCTGGTGCCCGCCCCTCTCCAGCTCTCCTCAAGCTGCCTCCGCGAAGGTATGCGATCGCTCATGCACGGTACATACCAGAGCCGAGGCGACCTCTTCTCTAGCAGCAGGGTATGTTATCGCTCCTGCACTCACTGGGCTAGAGGTGCCAGTTTGTACACATGGATCGTTCTTACAGCACTGTTCCCTGTTCTTACAGCCCTGTTCCCTGTTCTTACAGCCCCCCCCCACTAGTAGACATTACACATTGAACACCCCCTGGGAAAAAATAAATAAATGTCAATCATATTTTTGGATTCAGCTATACATAATACATATCTGCCACCAATACATATATTTATCTAAGCAATATCTATATTGAATATATATTTGAATAATATAGATATTGCTTAGATACAGATACTGCTAATGGTACATTTCACACTAGCGTATGTGTATTTTCACACTAGCGGCAGGACGTATCCGACAGGCTGTTCACCCTGTCGGATCCGCCCTGCCGCTATTTGGCCGTGCCGCTGGACTGCCGTTCCGTCCCCATTGACTATAATGGGGACGGGGGCGGAGCTCCGGCGCAGCACGGCGAGAGGTCGCAGGACTAAGTCTACTTTTACACTTGCAGCATAGTGATCCGGCGAGCAGTTCTGAAAACGGAACTGCCTGCCGGATCCGGCATTGCAAAACAACTGAAGGATGGATCCGTCCTTCTGGTCTGCGCATGAGCAGACCATGAAAACTGTGAAAAAGACTGCCACACGGATCCGTTCATCCGCATGACAAGCGGATAGACGGATCAGTTCTTGCAATGCATTTCTAGACGGATCCGCACCTGGATCCGTCTACAAATGCTGTCAGTTGTCACACTGATCGGCGGATCCGGCAGGCAGCTCCGACGACGGAACTGCCTGCCGGATCCGGCATTGCAAAACAACTGAAGGATGGATCCGTCCTTCTGGTCTGTGTATGCATTTGTAGACGGATCCGTTCTTGCACTGCATCTGTAGACGGATCCGCACCCGGATCCGTCTACAAATGCTGTCAGTTGTCACACTGATCGGCGGATACGGCAGACAGCTCCGACGACGGAACTGCCTGCCGGATCCGGCATTGCAAAACAACTGAAGAACTAATCCGTCCTTCTGGCATGCGCAGACCATGAAAAGTGTGAAAAAGACTGCCAGAGGGATCCGTCCATCCGCATGACAAGCGGATAGACGGATCCGTTCTTGCAATGCATTTGTAGACGGATCCGTCCTTGCAATGCATTTGTAGATGGGTCCGCACCCGGATCCATCTACAAATGCTGTCAGTTTTCACACTGATCGGCGGATCCGGCAGGCAGCTCCAGCTGCAATGTGCAGGAAGATCTTCTGCCAGTGTGAGCTAGGAGATGATGGTGTGTTTTTTTTTAATGCAAAGTGCAGAGCAGGGTGAGGGAAAGGTCACAAATATTCATACGCCCCCTCACCATGTACTTCAGCATGTAAACAAAGCAATAACAGAACCATGAAAAGTTGTAAGTATGGGTTTTAACTTGATGAAATCTAGCTTAACCAAATTATATTTATATCATGATGGGTTTTAATATTATTATTTTTTTTTTCATTAACTCGTATAACCCCTTTAATATTGTAGCCTTTGCTGCATCTGTGATTATTAAAAAACAAGCTTTAAATAATTCAATAATTTTCTGGGTTCTAAAAAACACCCATTTTTGGCAATACCCTCCATCTGGGGCCTCTGCCGCATTAGTCAGTCTGCAATTTAAGCTAGAAATACAGCAATCATTCTCTGCTTTTTCAAAAATACCCTTTTTAGGCAATTTGCAGCCTTGTCTGCATCTGTCATTGTGAGCTACACGCTTAAGATACTGCTGTGCTATTTTTATATTAAAAAAATACCCATTTTGGGCAAAATACTTAATTTGCGAGCTTGTCTTCATCTGTCAGTGTGAAATTCAAGTGTCATATACTGCTGTGAAGTTCTGTTATTAAAAATGGCCGCTAGCACATCCGCAATACCCAGTCCCCATAGTTCCTGGTGCTTTTATTGTGTAAAAAAAACAATTTGATATATATGCAAATTAACCTGAGATGAGTCCTGTCCCTGACTCATCTCAGGGATAGTATAAAATGACAGGTTCCCTTTAATTTGCAGCCTTATCTGCATCTGTCAGTATGAAATTTAAGCCTTATATACTGCTGTCTTATTCTGTAAAAAAAAACAACACCCTTTTTGGGCAAAGTACTTAATATTGTAGCCTTTGCTGCATCTGTGATTATTAAAAAACAAGCTTGAAATACTTCAATAATTTTCTGGGTTTTTAAACAAATACCCATTTTTGGCAATACCCTCCATCTAGGCCCTCAACGGAGATGTGACAATTCACTGCAGACACTGTTTATAGGCAAAGTGTGGATAAATTATGGAAAACATATATTTGTTGTCAGTAATATTTTTCCCAACATCTGGCCCTGACACACAGACGCTATTGCAGCACAGATGTGACTATTGAATATAGAAACCGTTTATAGGCAAAGTGTGGATAAATTATGGAAAAAATATATTTGTTGTCAGAAATATTTTCCCAATATCTAGCCCTGGCACACACACACACACGCTATTGCAGCGCAGATGTGACAATTCACTGCAGACACCGTTTATAGAAAAAGTGTGGATAAATTATGGAAAAAATATAATTGTTTTTGCTAATATTTTTCCCAATATCCGGCCCTGACGCACACACACGCTATTGTAGTGCAGATGTGACAATTCACTGCAGACACCGTTAATAGGCAAAGTGTGGATAAATTATGGAAAAAATATATTTGTCGTCAATAATATTTTTCCCAATTTCTGGCCCTGACACACACCCACGCTATTGCAGCTCAGATGTGACAATTCATTGGAGACACAATTTATAGGCAAAGTGTGGATAAATTTTGGGAAAAAAATATAATAATTGCTTTCGCTAATATTTTTCCCAATATCTAGCTTTGACACGCTATTGTAGCGCAGATATGACAATTCACTGCAGACACTGTTTATAGGCAAAGTGTGGATAAATTATGGAAAACATATATTTGTTGTCAGTAATATTTTTCCCAATATCTGGCCCTGACACCCACACAAGCTATTGCAGCGCAGATGTGACTATTGAATATAGAAACCCTTTATAGGCAAAATGTGGATAAATTATGGAAAAAATATAATTGTTTTCGCTAATATTTTTCCCAATATCTGGCCCTGACGCACACACACACACACACACACTTTTGCAGTTCAGATGTGACAATTCACTGCAGACACCGTTTATAGAAAAAGTGTGGATAAATTATGGAAAAAAAATAATTGTTTTAGTAATATTTTTCCCAACATCTGGCCCTGACACACAGACGCTATTGCAGCACAGATGTGACTATTGAATATAGAAACCGTTTATAGGCAAAGTGTGGATAAATTATGGAAAAAATATATTTGTTGTCAGAAATATTTTCCCAATATCTAGCCCTGGCACACACACACACACGCTATTGCAGCGCAGATGTGACAATTCACTGCAGACACCGTTTATAGAAAAAGTGTGGATAAATTATGGAAAAAATATAATTGTTTTTGCTAATATTTTTCCCAATATCCGGCCCTGACGCACACACACGCTATTGTAGTGCAGATGTGACAATTCACTGCAGACACCGTTAATAGGCAAAGTGTGGATAAATTATGGAAAAAATATATTTGTCGTCAATAATATTTTTCCCAATATCTGGCACTGACACCCACCCACGCTATTGCAGTGCAGATGTCACAATTCACTGCAGACATCATTTATAGGCAAAGTGTGGATAAATTATGGAAAAAATATAATTGTTTTCGCTAATATTTTTCCCAATTTCTGGCCCTGACACACACCCACGCTATTGCAGCTCAGATGTGACAATTCATTGGAGACACAATTTATAGGCAAAGTGTGGATAAATTTTGGGAAAAAAATATAATAATTGCTTTCGCTAATATTTTTCCCAATATCTAGCTTTGACACGCTATTGTAGCGCAGATATGACAATTCACTGCAGACACTGTTTATAGGCAAAGTGTGGATAAATTATGGAAAACATATATTTGTTGTCAGTAATATTTTTCCCAATATCTGGCCCTGACACCCACACAAGCTATTGCAGCGCAGATGTGACTATTGAATATAGAAACCCTTTATAGGCAAAATGTGGATAAATTATGGAAAAAATATAATTGTTTTCGCTAATATTTTTCCCAATATCTGGCCCTGACGCACACACACACACACACACACTTTTGCAGTTCAGATGTGACAATTCACTGCAGACACCGTTTATAGAAAAAGTGTGGATAAATTATGGAAAAAAAATAATTGTTTTAGCTAATATTTTTCCCAATGTCTGGCTCTAACACACACACACGCTATTGCATCTCACATGTGACAATTCACTGCAGACACAGTTTATAGGCAAAGTGTGGATAAATTATTGAAAAAATAAATTTGTTGTCAGTAATATTTTTCCCAATATTTTCCTTTTAAACACACACACGCTATTGCAGCGCAGATGTGACTATTGAATACAGAAACCGTTTATATGAAAAGTGTGGATAAATTATGGAAAAAATATGTTTATCAGTAATATTTTTCCCAATATCTGGCTCTGACACACACACACGCTATTGCAGTGCAGATGTGACAATTCACTGCAGACACCGTTTTTAGGCAGTGTGGATAAATTATGGAAAAAATACAGTTGTTTTCGCTAATATTTTTAACAATATCCGGCCCTGACACACACGCGCTATTACAGCGCAGATGTGACAATTCACAGCAGACACCGTTTATATGCAAAGTGTGAAAAAATAATAGAAAAAAAAAAATAGTTTTCGCTAATATTTTTCCCAATATCTACCCCTGACATACACACACTTTATTGCAGCGTAGATGTGACAATTCACTGCAGACACCGTTTATAGGCAAAGTGTGGATGAATTATGGAAAAAATATAATTGTTTTCGCTAATATTTTTCCCAATATCTGACCCTGACACACACCCACGCTATTGCAGGGCAGATGTGTCAATTCATTGCAGACACCGTTTATAGGCAAAGTGTGGATAAATTCTGAAAAAAATATATATATTGTTTTCGCTAATATTTTTCCTAATATCTAGCCCTGACACACACACATATGCTATTTCAGCGCAGATGTGACAATTCACTGCAGACACTGTTTATAGGCAAAGTGTGGATAAATTATGAAAAAAATCTATATTGTTTTCGCTAATATTTTTCCCAATATCTAGCTCTGACACGCTATTGCAGCGCAGATGTGACAATTAACTGCAGACACTATTTATAGGCAAAGTGTGGATAAATTATGGAAAACATATATTTGTTGTCAGTAATATTTTTCCCAATTTTTGACCCTGACACACACACACACGCTATTGCACCGCATATGTGACAATTCACTGCAGACACCGTTTATAGGCAAAGAGTGGATAAATTATGTAAAAAATATATTTGTTGTCAGTAATATTTTCCCAATATCTAGCCCTGGCACACACATACATGCTATTGCAGCGCAGATGTGACAATTCACTGCAGACACCGTTTATAGGCAAAGTGTGGATAAATTATGGAAAAAATATAATTGTTTTCGCTAATATTTTTCCCAATATCTGGGCCTGACAAACACACGCACTATTACAGCGCAGATGTGACATTTCACTGCAGACACCGTTGATGGGCATAGTGTGGATAAATTATGGAAAAAATATATTTGTTGTCAATAATATTTTTACCAATATCTGGCCCTGACACACACAGACGCTATTGCAGCACAGATGTGACAATTCACTGCAGACACCGTTTATAGGCAAAGTGTGGATAAATTATGGAAAAAATATATTTGTTGTCAGTAATATTTTTCCCAATATCTAGCCCTGATACACACACACACGCTGTTTCAGCGCAGATGTGACAATTCACTGCAGACACCGTTTATAGGCAAAGTGTGGATAAATTATGGAAAAAATATATTTGTTGTCAGTAATATTTTTCCCAATATCTAGCCCTGATACACACACACACGCTGTTTCAGCGCAGATGTGACAATTCACTGCAGACACCGTTTATAGGCAAAGTGTTAATAAATTATGGAAAAAATATAATTGTTGTCAGTAATATTTTTCCCAATAACTGGCCCTGACACACACAAACGCTATTGCAGCGGAGATGTGACAATTCACTGCAGACTCCATTTATAGGCAAAGTGTTGATACATTTTTGAAAAAAATATATTAGTTGTCAGTAATATTTTTCCCAATATCTGGCCCTTACACACAGAAGGTATTGCAGCATAGATGTCACAAGTCACTGCAGACACCCTTTATCGATAAAGTATTGCATAGTATGAAAAAAAAAATTGCTTTCTAAATTATATCGCTGCCAGCCTGCCACCACACACAATAGTCCTTAAAAGGACTTTTTGATCTTTGAAACGTTTTTCTATGAAATATATTGCTACCACACTCCTTACACTATCTGCCCCTTCCTAAGCGCTGCTCTCCCTGACTCACAATGAGCCAAACCCGCATCATCGGGTCGAGTATCGCCATGTGCTGAGCATAACGATGCTTGAGCCGAACGGGTATTCGGTCGAGCATGCTCGCTCAACACTAGTGGTATATAGTCAGAGAAAAGTGTCCATCTCTGCACCGGATTTATTGTCCAACCTGAGCCCCTGTGATAAATCTGGTGCATCTCTATCATGCCATTTATAGGATTAGTAAATCTGTGCCTAGAAAATATCTTCTAGCCTTATCAATAATTCACATCAATTAGAACATCTAAAGCAGGTATTATGGGAGACATTTATCATTTGAGATCTTTTTCATAACACTTTTAAGTCTGGTTTTGCATTGTGTGGTGACACCAAATTTATGAGATAATGCACAGTTTTCATGTATTTGGTGCAATTGCATGGTGTTGTATGACTACCACACTTGCGTAGGATGCAACTTTTTTTTGCAACATTTCCAAGTGTTACAGAAAATAAATGTGCCGTAATCCTGGTGTAATCTCACTTTTCAGCCTTAAACATAGGTCCCTTTGAAAAGCGGAGTGGGCTCCTAAATGTCGCGGAAATGTTGCAGAAAATGAAATTTTTACACCAAAAATCAAACGTATCTGATTTGATAAATGTCACATAATGAATCTGCAAATAAAATATATAATCATATTTATACATGGACTCAAATTACTGTGTGCACCTGGTATATTTGCGAGTTTTACAGTGCGAAGTTCTAATGCTAATTGAAGTGTTTAGAATTTTTCCATGTTCGTTCTTGTACTGTACGTCCCGGTGGATGGGAACATATGATTGCATTCTCTGTGCACCGCTGAAGAAGGTACTTGAACAAATAATTTCCCCTGTTTTCTTAAAGGAAAAGCAAAGCAGATAAAAATAGCACAGCTGCGCTCCAGGTATCCAAGAATCCGAGTATCTGGCAACGTGCCGTTATGAGGAGGAATAAAATAATAATTATTTTCTAAAAATAAATCCCCTCCTAGCTGATTTATCATTTTGATTCTTGTTTTGACTGTTGCTGGATTGTGCATTGCTAATATACCAGATACTATTATTACATTCTGAACAAGTACAAATCACACTGTGGAAAATACACATCTTGCTCAGATCTTTTATTTAACCAGAGCACTAACACACTGCACACAACTCCTATACCAGTTAAAGGAAATATCTGAGATATATTTTGTTTATTAAAAACTAACCTATTTTTTACACATTTTCATCAGATTATGCTTATATTTTTAGAATAAACCCATATAAACCTGATTCAAAATGACAACTAAATCCTCCACAAAAGAACAAGGAATGGAGATTAACAATTTACCTTTGGACTGAATGTTCTTTTCACAGAGATTATTTAATGTCTTGGTGCAGAAAGATTTATGGTTTCTTAATAAAAAAATCTCATAAATATATATATATATATATATATATATATACACAGGTGAAAGTCGAAAAATTAGAATATCGTGCAAAGTTTATTTCAGTAATTCAACTTAGAAAGGTGAAACTAATATATGAGCTAGACTCATTACATGCAAAGCAAGATATTTCAAGCCTTTATTTGTTATAATTTGGATGATTATGGTTTACAGTTTATGAAAACCCCAAAGCCACAATCTCAGGTACCCTTTGCTCAGGGGGTATGGATTAATTAGATGACTAGAGTGTAAAACTTTGAGCCTAAAATATTGAACCTTTTCACAAAATTCTAATTTAAGTAGCATTAACGCAACTCCTTTTAAGTTGCATTACTGAAATAAATTAACTTTTGCACGATATTCTAATTTTTCGAGTTTCACCTGTATATATATATACACTCACCTAAAGAATTATTAGGAACACCTGTTCTATTTCTCATTAATGCAATTATCTAGTCAACCAATCACATGGCAGTTGCTTCAATGCATTTAGGGGGGTGGTCCTGGTCAAGACAATCTCCTGAACTCCAAACTGAATGTCAGAATGGGAAAGAAAGGTGATTTAAGCAATTTTGAGCATGGCATGGTTGTTGGTGCCAGACGGGCCGGTCTGAGTATTTCACAATCTGCTCAGTTACTGGGATTTTCACGCTCAACCATTTCTAGGGTTTACAAAGAATGATGTGAAAAGGGAAAAACATCCAGTATGTGGCAGTCCTGTGGGCAAAAATGCCTTGTGGATGCTAGAGGTCAGAGGAGAATGGGCCGACTGATTCAAGCTGATAGAAGAGCAACGTTGACTGAAATAACGACTCGTTACAACCGAGGTATGCAGCAAAGCATTTGTGAAGCCACAACACGCACAACCTTGAGGCGGATGGGCTACAACAGCAGAAGACCCCACCGGGTACCACTCATCTCCACTACAAATAGGAAAAAAAGGCTACAATTTGCACGAGCTCACCAAAATTGGACTGTTGAAGACTGGAAAAATGTTGCCTGGTCTGATGAGTCTCGATTTCTGTTGAGACATTCAAATGGTAGAGTCCGAATTTGGCGTAAACAGAATGAGAACATGTATCCATCCTCTGATGGCTACTTCCAGCAGGATAATGCACCATGTCACAAAGCTCGAATCATTTCAAATTGGTTTCTTGAACATGACAATGAGTTCACTGTACTAAAATGGCCCCCACAGTCACCAGATCTCAACCCAATAGAGCATCTTTGGGATGTGGTGGAACGGGAGCTTCGTGCCCTGGATGTGCATCCCTCAAATCTCCATCAACTGCAAGATGCTATCCTATCAATATGGGCCAACATTTCTAAAGAATGCTATCAGCACCTTGTTGAATCAATGCCACGTAGAATTAAGGCAGTTCTGAAGGCAAAAGGGAGTCCAACACCGTATTAGTATGGTGTTCCTAATAATTCTTTAGGTGAGTGTATATACACATTTCTAATGCGGTTCTGCTATTTGGGAACATGGAACTTGGGAAGCCTCTTCTAGTGATAAGTGGGAAGGGGCCATTTATCAGAAGGGATGGATTATGGGGAGGGCATGTGGAACACAATCACTGGATCATCCACCGTCTTAAAGGTCTAAGGAGCCTTTGCCACCAACCATACTTGATGGTCATTTGATGTTCATCTCCAGGCCAATGAGGATGAGGGAGTGGGGGTCTGACTCCCAGCACTCAGAGTTGTAGATTTCTCCTCTTATACAGCCAGGTCCATAAATATTGGGACATCGACACAATTCTAACATTTTGGGCTCTATACACCACCACAATGCATTTGAAATGAAACAAACAATATGTGCTTTAACTGCAGACTGTCAGCTTTAATTTGAGGGTATTTGCATCCAAAAAGGGTGAACGGTGTAGGAATTACAACAGTTGGCATATGTGCCTCCCACTTGTTAAGGGACCAAAAGTAATGGGACAATTGGCTTCTCAGCTGTTCCATGGCTAGGTGTGTATTATTCCCTCATTATCCCAATTACAATGAGCAGATAAAAGGTCCAGAGATAATTTTAAGTGTGCTATTTGCATTTGGAATCTGTTGCTGTCAACTGTCAAAATTAGATCCAAAGAGCTGTCACTATCAGTGAAGCAAGCCATCATTAGGCTGAAAAAACAAAACAAACCCCTCAGAGAGATAGCAAAAACATTAGGCGTGGCCAAAACTACTGTTTGGAATTCTTAAAAAGAAGGAACGCACCGGTGAGCTCAGCAATACCAAAAGACCCGGAAGACCACGGAAAACAACTGTGGTGGATGACCGAAGAATTATTTCCCTGGTGAAGAAAACACCCTTTACAAACAGTTGGCCAGATAAAGAACACTCTCCAGGAGGTAGGTGTATGTGTGTCAAAGTCAACAATCAAGAGAAGACTTCACCAGAGTGAATACAGAGGGTTCACCACAAGATGTAAACCATTGGTGAGCCTCAAAAACAGGTAGGCCAGATTAGAGTTTGCCAAACGACATAAAAAAAAAGCCTTCACAGTTCTGGAACAACATCCTATGGACAGTTGAGACCAAGATCAACTTGCACCAGAGTGATGGGAAGAGAAGAGTATGGAGAAGAAAAGAAACTGCTCATGATCCTAAGCATACCACCTCATCAGTGAAGCATGGTGGTGGTAGTGTCATGGCGTGGGCATGTATGGCTGCCAATGGAACTGGTTCTCTTGTATTTATTGATGATGTGACTGCTGACAAAAGAAGCAGGATGAATTCTGAAGTGTTTCAGGCAATATTATGTGCTCATATTCAGCCAAATGCTTCAGAACTCATTGGACGGCACTTCACAGTGCAGATGGACGATGATCCAAAGCATACTGCAAAAGCAATCTGACCTGAATCCGATTGAGCATGCATTTCACTTGCTGAAGACAAAACTGAAGGGAAAATGCCCCAAGAACAAGCAGGAACTGAAGACAGTTGCAGTAGAGGCCTGGCAGAGCATCACCAGGGATGAAACCCAGCGTCTGGTGATGTCAATGCGTTCCAGACTTCAGGCTGTAATTGACTGCAAAGGATTTGCAACCAATTATTAAAAAGTGAAAGTTTGATTTATGATTATTATTCTGTCCCATTACTTTTGGTCCCGTAACAAGTGGGAGACACATATGCAAACTGTTGTAATTCCTATACCCTCTGCAGTTAAAACACATCTTGTTCGTTTCATTTCAAATCCATTGTGGTGGTATATAGAGCCAAAATCTTTAGAATTGTGTTGATGTCCCAATCTTTATGGGCCTAACTGTATGTCCCCTCTGTAATGTCCTCTGATATCACATAACAGTCTGGACATGCTGGTAGTTGTAGTCGTCTCCTGTTCCTACTTCCTCCCTGTAATGTCCAATACAAACTATTGGCAGCAAGGCAGAAGAGAGGTCACAATCTAAGAGAGGTCACACAAGTTCTAGCTAAATACTGGGAAGTACTTACAGCAGACTGTCATCCCTTCTTGCCCCTAGGTTACCTTTAGTTTACAGGATTGTCTACTGTACTATATAGCCATTATTCAAGACCTAGGAATATGGGCACTTGGATTGGAGACCTTTTCGGCTGCTTTAAATGTAGTGGCTGTAAGCCTTGTGATTTTTTGAGGTTTTCTAAGTCCTTTAATTGTTTGACTACCAACCAAACATTCTATTTTAGCGACTTTAGTATTGCGAGAGTATTCAGGGTGTATAAGTTGCGTGATATATAATTATCACGAGAATGGTTGTAACAACCCTACCTATCCAAGCTCCCTTGGAGCGATCCTCAGCCTCGGCACGGCTGCGCATGGAGAGACGCGATGCTGAGCCACTCCCCCTGGTGTCATGACAGCATCCTTGGTAACATGATGCAATGCTCTGTTTCTCTGTAGGAGACTAGCAGTGGGCTGATGAGCTTAGCTGCTTTATTACTGTATCTAGTTTGTCTGACGAATGGAGTGCCGAATCAATGGACCGATCAGGTTCTGATCCAGGGATGGCGCTCTACTTAAATCCCTTCCTGACCATACACTATGGCCAGTGATAGTCTCTGACTCAATAGTTGTCATTCCTGATTCTTTCTCCTGTGCTGATTTGTATTACTCGTGCTTCTGACACCGGCTTGTCTTCTGACAACTCTTTGTCTCTTGTTTGGAACTGTGGAATCCATCTGGTTCTGATCTCAGCTTATCTTCTGACCACTCTCTGTCTCTCATCTAGTACTGCATAGCGTGTCTGGTTCTTACCCATTTTTGTACATCTCTGATATTGTGTTTGTTAGTCCGTCTCTGCACTTAAGTAATGTAGGGACCATCGACCATTTGTGGTCGTAGTTATCTATGACTTGTACTGCAAATAGGTAGGGAATGCGGGCTGGGTTCTAGCCTGTGGGCTCACTGTCTTTGTCCCTACCTACAGTTGTAACAATGGTACTGTGCTTGAGTTGGTGTGTATATGCCAGCACCATTGTGGCTACTGCATTGCATCCATACTGTCTTTTCTTATCTAGTCAGTATACTATGTATCTCTGGCGTTTTTCTATTCTATATGCCTCCTACAAGCTTCATTTTTGATTATGGCATTTTATCATTTGCATAGCATGATTACTATTATCCTATATTGTTAACCTTGGTATTAGCCTAAGCTTACCATTTTCTACCATCTACTTTATAGTTAAATCACCTTTTATCCTTGTTGTTACCATTGCTACCTGCTTGTGCTGGTTATCCATCTGACAGTTACATCTGTAAGAACTAGAATGTTGGTTTGTGCCTTACAGTCCTTGTGGTATGGATAATTAGAGTTTACTTGACTTTGATTTATTAGTTTCTGGCAAGGGACAAACCAATGATAGATAATTGGTAGTTAGTACCCTCAGTTCATCCTTCACGTATATTGACCTCAGTCCTTGTGCCACGCCTTGCCCTGTGAATGTGCGGAGATCTGCCAGGCTGGCTGCACATGTCTGATTCTTCTCTTTGTTTTGGTTTGGGTTTGAGCTGAATCCACCTTCCCTCAGGTGTACTGGGTTGATTATTATCAAGGCTATTTATTCCTCCTTCTCCCAGTGGCCTGTGCGGGTTATAGTTCTTTCCTGGGAACTCTTGATGTGTGTTGGATCGTCTGCTCCAGCTCTGCTCAGATAAGTCCTCTCCATTTCCCTTTGTGTGTTTTATCTAGGCCTCTAGGGAGACACTTGCTTCTTCCTGGTTTGAAGAAGCAGGTTGCCTCTTCCCTTTTCCCTGCTGCTTAAGGTTTGCCCAGGGTGTTCAGGTTTAGGCACGAGGGCATGTCCATATCCACCCTAAGGGTATGCACATGGGCACAGCAGTTTAGGCAAAGCTTTTAGGGATCGCTAAGAGGTGACCCTTTTCTCCCTAGCTTTTGGGCCTAGTCGGTTATTCTGTTTGTTTTCCTGTGTTTGGTTATTTCCCTGCTTGCCTACCTTCCATGACACCTTGACCATATGTAAGTGGATATATATATATATATCCTATTTTTCTGTATCTCTGGACGTGGGGCATACAGTACATATGATAATGAGTGCATACAGTATATATCTAGACTATCTATTCTGGCTTGCAATGAGTCCTGTCTGGGTGAATTAATTGCTTTGGGCTGACCACCATCTGAGCAGTCAGGAAATTGTAATTTGCCCATTTGGAGAATATATATATATATATATATATATATATATATATATATTTGTTAAAGTAGCAGAAGATATAGGATAACTAATGTCCTTCTGTTTAGGAACAATATTTTAATATTCTGTGGGGTCCTCATCATTTCCTACGTCTGTTTTTGGCATAGAAAATGACTTAATAGATTTATGCAAGTTGCCGACACCTCTAAATCACCGGTAAATGTGTGTCAGTGATTTGATGTCATGCAATGGCATTTTGGCTTTTAGATGCGTTAGCACATATGCACAAAATTAAGAGTTCATGAGCTAAAAAATATTACAAATGTGCAGGGCCATTTTGGTTTTCACATTTTATGCCATATGATAAACCAAGGATAAACAACTGTTATAAAAAGATTAGAAATTTTGCAAGCAGTTTCCCTTTTATTGTATTGTATGTTATTTTAACCCATGGAAGCTATATAAAATGAAAAACAAAAATGTATTTTACTTAGAAAGAATCTTGCATCTAATGAATAAACAGTCTTTTCTATTGTTTTGTAGCACAGCTGTTAATTTACTGTTTCAGGGCATTCATGTGTTAGGCTTTTAATCCATTAACAATATCAGTGACTCTAATTAACTTTAATCCCTGCAGAAAAGTTATTTTAACAGCTAAAGAAATTATTCCTACAAAAAAGTCTCTGTGGACAACACAAAGCATCTATAGGTTAATAATACATAGTATCTAAAAATATCACAATGCATACACTATGGGTTTTATTTATCATATATTTTTGCCAGTTTTCTGGTGTGAAAAAGTTGCAAGTCGCAACACCACTTGTTTCTCTGCCCCCCTTCCTATCCTAACCATACCCCCTTTTTGGGAAAGTGGTGGGGACGGGAAAGGGACAGCGTCAGTGGCACTGCCACATTTATCTTCTTTTAAACCATCTTCTTGGAGTAGAAGGATACTGAAATCAATACCAGCCAGGGGCAGGTGTAGATTTCAGTTCATGTGCATGGACTGCAGAAGGCTGGGCATCATAAATTAGCCTCCAGAAGTGACAGCAGTTTTCATAGACTGGCGTACGCCGCCAGTTCATGATTAATCAGGGCCTATATATTTAGCTCATTTATAAGTGTAAACAAGTAAACTGATCAGAAAGTAATTAGTCTACTTTGTGCCAGATGACTTTTTATTCTACTTAATGGCACTTATAAAACCCTTCTTATTGCTCCCAAATTTAGAATTTTATGCTTGGTTTGATTTATGAAAATACCTTTCTTTATAAAATAATACAACATCTATTATTCGTTTGCAATACATTTATCTATTTTATTATTATACACTCACCTAAAGAATTATTAGGAACACCATACTAATACGGTGTTGGACCCCCTTTTGCCTTCAGAACTGCCTTAATTCTACGTGGCCTTTGATTCAACAAGGTGCTGATAGCATTCTTTAGAAATGTTGGCCCATATTGATAGGATAGCATCTTGCAGTTGATGGAGATTTGAGGGATGCACATCCAGGGCACGAAGCTCCCGTTCCACCACATCCCAAAGATGCTCTATTGGGTTGAGATCTGGTGACTGTGGGGGCCATTTTAGGACAGTGAACTCATTGTCATGTTCAAGAAACCAATTTGAAATGATTCGAGCTTTGTGACATGGTGCATTATCCTGCTGGAAGTAGACATCAGAGGATGGATACATGTTCTCATTCTGTTTACGCCAAATTCGGACTCTACAATTTGAATGTCTCAACAGAAATCGAGACTCATCAGACCAGGCAACATTTTTCCAGTCTTTAACAGTCCAATTTTGGTGAACTCGTGCAAATTGTAGCCTCTTTTTCCTATTTGTAGTGGAGATGAGTGGTACCCGGTGGGGTCTTCTGCTGTTGTAGCCCATCCGCCTCAAGGTTGTGCGTGTTGTGGCTTCACAAATGCTTTGCAGCATACCTCGGTTGTAACGAGTGGTTATTTCAGTCAACGTTGCTCTTCTATCAGCTTGAATCAGTCGGCCCATTCTCCTCTGACCTCTAGCATCCACAAGGCATTTTCGCCCACAGGACTGCCACATACTGGATGTTTTTCCCTTTTCACACCATTCTTTGTAAACCCTAGAAATGGTTGTGCGTGAAAATCCCAGTAACTGAGCAGATTGTGAAATACTCAGACCGGCCCGTCTGGCACCAACAACCATGCCACGCTCAAAATTGCTTAAATCACCTTTCTTTCCCATTCTGACATTCAGTTTGGAGTTCAGGAGATTGTCTTGACCAGGACCACACCCCTAAATGTATTGAAGCAACTGCCTTGTGATTGGTTGACTAGATAATTGCATTAATGAGAAATAGAACAGGTGTTCCTAATAACTCTTTAGGTGAGTGTATAGTTTATTGGCAAAAATAATTGTGAAAAAAAGATAAATTCTGTAAAGTAAACATGCTTCTGAGAAGCTTGTCAACTGTAACTAACACAATGGGTGTACAAACGGGTTGTTATGTCTGCTGGGGACAAGCAAAGGCCTCCAGGACTGCCATTGCAATGATCATATTAGAAGCTAAAAGGCAATAATTAAAATACATATATCAAAGGGGCTTTCCGGGCAATCAATACTGGTGGCCCACTGCCAGTTGCACAGCTTCTGAGTGAAGCCCGAGTTAGACTGAGTAAGCGATCTCACAGCTCCCGCCTTCCTCCTTCTCAGTACAGTAGTAGTAGATACCACCCAAGTCTGGTGAGCTCTGCTACTAAAAAAGATGCTGGTCATGTCAAAAGGGGATGGTTCATCTTCAACAAAAGAAACTGTAAGTGAGGGGCTCAATGGGCTGGGCTGGGCCCTGTATTTGGAATGATTTCAGCCACTGGAGGAGAAGTTTAAATGGGGTGTAGAAGATCCTGTCACTTGATGATCCTGTTCCATTGTAGGCTGCCATATTCATGTATACATGACAGGCCTGTCATTATACAAGAAATACATGAGGCGTACTGGGCAGGTGGGAGAAAATCAGCTTGACTTACAAGCAGTGTTGGACTGGGGTACTTTGGGCCAACCAGTGTAACTGATTCTGGGGGCCCACCTTAGGGCTCCTGCACACTGACTTATTTTTTTTCCATGTCATAGTAACATAGTAACATAGTATATAAGGTCGAAAAAATACATTTGTCCATCCAGTTCGGCCTGTTATCCTGCAAGTTGATCCAGAGCAAGGCAAAAAAAAAAACTGAGGTAGAAGCTAGAGTTGAGCGGACACCTGAATGTTCGGGTTCGACAGGTTCGGACGAACTTGACCCCGAACCCAAACCCCATTGAAGTCAATGGGGACCCGAACTTTGGAGCACTAAAATGGCTCTAAAAAAGTCATGGAAAGGGCTAGAGGGCTGCAAAATGGGGTTAAGAGCATGGCAAGTGCTCTGCAAACAAATGGATATGGAAATTACTTAAAATAACATAAAATACGTAAAAATAAAAAATAATAATCTTGATCTTGGAGGACGAGGTCCTTATGGAGTAGGAGGTTGAGGAGGCAGTGGATGTGGCGGTATAGGTAGAAGCGGCAGTGGAGGAGGAGGAGGTAGCCTGCACTGCTTTTTGGTTTTATTTTTTATAATTATTTTTTCAAAATTAGGGTACACCCCAAAATATTGGGAAACATAACCTGTGATATCCCCTTCCAGGAGGAGCAGAAGTGGAGAAAAAAAGGGAAGAGGGTTATCCAAAAGCTGCCAGGGACTGTGCTTTGTCCCTGAAGAAAAGGATAGAGAAGGGGCGCCACAAGGATCGTACAATAAAGGGATTGAACAAGGAAAAAAGAAAAAACTGTTTGATGGAGAGGCAGCTCTGGTGTGGGATGAGACCAACCACCACAGAGAAGTCGAGATAATTCAGTGAAGGGTAGGGAACAGGGGGTAGTCACCCACCCCGAGTGTTAACCAGTCATTGTGAAAATAAATAAACAGTTGAGCGCCAAACTCCCAAAAGACAGAATAGAGGTGTTGGAAAGTCGTTGACGGTAGCAAAGATCACCAAACTCAAGTGCTATAGGCTGATAAGTAGAGCACAGTCGAGAGTAGGTGCTAAAAATAAGATGATGCTTGTAGTATTATTAGGTCAAGTCATGCAGCAATACAACTGAATGGAAATAGATGCATAAAATAAATATTTCAAGAAGGTTAAGAATATTAGAACGATGGAGACAATAAAATCGTTGGTAAAAATCCACTCACTTCACAGGGAAGTCGACCCCTCTGTGAAGTGAGTGGATTTTTACCAATGATGGACATTTTTACCAGTGATGGACATGAGCTGTTTTGGGTGCCATCCTGCTGTGAACACGGTTCCTCCTCCTTCATCTCCTCATCCTCCACCTCGTCATCCTCCAGAACTGTGCCCTGGCTGGACAATTGTGTACCTGGCATTTGTGGGTGCAGGAACCCACCCTCAGAGCCACTTGTGAATGAATGGCCTGAAACCCTATGAAATGATCCCTCTTCCTCCTCCTCCTGTGCCACATCCTCTTCCATCATCGCCTGAAGCATTTTTTCAAGGAGGCATAAAAGTGGGATAGTAACGCTGAGAACGGCGTCATCGGCACTGGCCATGTTGGTGGAGTACTCGAAACAGCGCAACAAGGCACACAGGTCTCACATTGAGGCCCAGTCATTGGTGGTGAAGTGGTGCTGTTCCGCAGAGCGACTCACCCGTGCGTGCTGCAGCTGAAACTCCACTATCGCCTGCTGCTGCTCGCACAGTCTGGCCAGCATGTGCAAGGTTCAGTTCCACCTTGTGGGCACATCGCATATGAGGCGGTGAGCGGGAAGGACGAAGTTACGCTGCAGAGCTGACAGGCGAGCAGCAGCAGGGTGAAAACACCGAAAGTGCGCACAGACGGCCTGCACTTTATGCAGCAGCTCTGATATATCGGGGTAATTTTTAAGGAACCTCTGCACCACCAAATTCAGCACATGCGCCAGGCAAGGGATTTGCGTCAAAACGGCTAGTCCCAGAGCTTCTACGAGATTTCGCCCATTATCGCACACCACCAGGCCGGGCTTGAGGCTCACTGGCACCAACCACTCATCGGTCTGTTCCATGCCTGTCCACAGCTCCTGCGTGGTGTGGGGTTTGTCCCCCATACAGATAAGTTGGAGGTGAAAGTGTTACGTTGACCAGATGAGGAGGCGGTAGAGGATGAGGAAGCGGAGTAGGAAGCAACAGGAGGCAAACTGAAGCGCCCTGCAATCCTCGATGGTGGAAGGACATGCGCCAAACTGCTATCTGCCTCAGGCCCAGCCGCCACTGCATTTACCCAGTGTGCTGTTAGGGAGATATATAACGTCCCTGACCGTGCTCACTGGTCCACGTATGCGTAGTTAGGTGGACCTTGCCACATATGGAGTTGAGCAGTGCACACCTGATTTTGTCCCCCACTTGGTTGTGCAGGGAAGGGATGGCTTGCCTGGAAAAGTAGTGGCGGCTGGGCACAACGTATTGTGGGACAGCCACAGCCATAAGGCTTTTAAAACTCTCAGTCTCCACCAGATGGAATGAAAGCATTTCAAAGGCCAGTAATTTTGAAATGCTGGCATTCAGGGCCAGGGCTCGTGGGTGTGTAGGGGGGTATTTCTTCTTTCGCTCTAGTGTTTGGGAGATAGAGAGTTGAACGCTTCCATGGGACATTGTGGAGATGTTTGGTAACTCAGTCAGTGGTGTTGCTGGCAGATCCTTTGTTTGCGGGGTGGCAGGTGCCACTGTCACTTCAGAGGTGGATGAAGGAGGAGCCAGAGACATTTCTTTGTTTTTGAGGTGTCCACTCCACTGTAGCTCGTGCTTTGCACTTAGATTCCTGGTCATGCAGGTTGTGCTCAGGTTGAGAACGTTTATGCCTCACTGCAGGCTCTGATTGCACAGCGCGCAAATCACTCGTGTCTTGTCGTCAGCACATTGTCTGAAGAACTGCCACGCCAGGGAACTGCCACGCCAGGGAATTTAATATCTGCCTCGCTGCAGGCTCTGATTGCACAGCGCGCAGACCACTCGTGTCTTGTCGTCAGCACATTGTCTGAAGAACTGCCACGCCAGGGAACTCCTTGGAGCTGGCTTTGGTGTGCTTGGTCCCTTGGTGCGGTGGGCAGTAGCAGGTGTACTGTCTAGTAGACGGCGGCTCCACTTTTGCACCCTGATCCCTTTTCTGCTGTGCTGTCTTCACTCCTGCCCTCCTTGTCGGTCTGCACACTGCAGAAAGCCACAGCAGTTGGCACCTGTGTTTTGTCATCATCCGAGACGTGCTTCGATGGTCCTGCCATGTACTCATTTTGAAACATATGTGGTTGGGCATCGGTGCACTCAACCTCTTCCACTTCTGGGGAAGGTCTATGTGGATGGCCCTGGGAAACCCTGCTAGCAGAGTCATTAAAAAGCAGAAGAGACTGCTGCATGACTTGGGGCTCAGACTGCTTGGCTGATTTGCAAGGGGGTAAAAGACTAATGAATAGAGTTGAGCGAACACCTGGATGTTCGGGTTCGAGAAGTTCGGCCGAACTTCCCGGAAATGTTCGGGTTCGGGATCCGAATCCGACCCGAACTTCGTCCCGACCCTGAACCCCATTGAAGTCAATGGGGACCCGAACTTTTCGGTACTAAAAAGGCTGTAAAACAGCCCAGGAAAGAGCTAGAGGGCTGCAAAAGGCAGCAACATATAGGTAAATCCCCTGCAAACAAATGTGGATAGGGAAATGAATTAAAATAAAAATAAAATAAATAAAAATTAACCAATATCAATTGGAGAGAGGTCCCATAGCAGAGAATCTGGCTTCACGTCAGCAGAGAATCAGTCTCTTCATGCAATAGCAGAAAATCTGGCTTCACGTCACCCACCACTGTAACACGTCTCCTCTGCACCCAGGCAGAGGAGAGAGGTCCCGTAACAGAGAATCTGGCTTCATGTCAGCAGAGAATCAGTCTGCATGTCATAGCAGAGAATCAGGCTTTACGTCACCCAACACTGGAATAGTCCATTGTCAGATATTTAGGCCCAGGCAGAGGAGAGAGGTCCCATAACAGAGATTCAGGCTTCATGTCAGCAGAGAATCAGTCTTCATGTCATAGCAGAGAATCAGGCTTCACGTCACCCAACACTGGAACAGGCCACTGTCACATATTTAGGCCCAGGCACCCAGGCAGAGGAGAGAGGTCCCATAACAGAGATTCAGGCTTCATGTCAGCAGAGAATCAGTCTTCATGTCATAGCAGAGAATCAGGCTTCACGTCACCCACCACTGGAACAGGCCACTGTCACATATTTAGGCCCAGGCACCCAGGCAGAGGAGAGAGGTCCCATAACAGAGATTCAGGCTTCATGTCAGCAGAGAATCAGTCTTCATGTCATAGCAGAGAATCAGGCTTCACGTCACCCACCACTGGAACAGGCCACTGTCAGATATTTTTAGGCCCCGGCACCCAGACAGAGGAGAGGTTCTTTCAACTTTGGGTTGCCCCGCAATATAATGGTAAAATGAAAATAAAAATAGGATTGAATGAGGAAGTGCCCTGGAGTAAAATAATATATTGTTAAGGGGAGGTAGTTAATGTCTAATCTGCACAAGGGATGGACAGGTCATGTGGGATCCATGCCTGGTTCATTTTTATGAACGTCAGCTTGGCTGCGTTTGTCTGTAATGACGCCCCCTGCCATGCTGAATACACGTTCAGACAAAACGCTGGCCGCCGGGCAGGCCAGCACCTCCAAGGCATAAAAGGCTAGCTCTGGCCACGTGGACAATTTGGAGACCCAGAAGTTGAATGGGGCCGAACCATCAGTCAGTACGTGGAGGGGTGTGCACAGGTACTGTTCCACCATGTTATTGAAATGTTGCCTCCTGCTAACACGTTCCGTATCAGGTGGTGGTGCAGTTAGCTGTGGCGTGGTGACAAAACTTTTCCACATCTCTGCCATGCTAACCCTGCCCTCAGAGGAGCTGGCTGTGACACAGCTGCGTTGGCGACCTCTTGCTCCTCCTCTGCCTTCGCCTTGGGCTTAAACTTGTTCCCCTGTGACATTTGGGAATGCTCTCAGTAGTACGTCTACCAACGTGCGCTTGTACTCGCGCATCTTCCTATAACGCTCCAGTGTAGGAAGTAAGGTGGGCACATTGTCTTTGTACCCGGGATCCAGCAGGGTGGCAACCCAGTAGTCCGCACACGTTAAAATGTGGGCAACTCTGCTGTCGTTGTGCAGGCACTGCAGCATGTAGTCGCTCATGTGTGCCAGGCTGCCCAGAGGTAAGGACAAGCTGTCCTCTGTGGGAGGCGTATCGTCATCGTCCTGTGTTTCCCCCCAGCCACGCACCAGTGATGGGCCCGAGCTGCGTTGGGTGCCAGCCCGCTGTGAACCTGCTTCATCCTCATCCTCGTCCACCTCCTCCTCATCCTCGTCCTCCTCGTCCTCCAGTAGTGGGCCCTGTCTGGCCACATTTGTACCTGGCCTCTGCTGTTGCAAAAAACCTCCCTCTGAGTCACTTCGAAGAGACTGGCCTGAAAGTGCTAAAAATGACCCCTCTTCCTCCTCTTCCTCCTGGGCCACCTCCTCTTCCATCATCGCCCTAAGTGTTTTCTCAAGGAGTCATAGAAGTGGTATTGTAACGCTGATAACGGCGTCATCGCCACTGGCCATGTTGGTGGAGTACTCGAAACAGCGCAACAGGGCACACAGGTCTCGCATGGAGGCCCAGTCATTGGTGGTGAAGTGGGGCTGATCCGCAGTGCGACTGACCCGTGCGTGCTGCAGCTGAAACTCCGCTATGGCCTGCTGCTGCTCGCACAGTCTGTCCAGCATGTGCAAGGTGGAGTTCCACCTGGTGGGCACGTCGCATATGAGGCGGTGAGCGGGAAGGCCGAAGTTACGCTGTAGCGCAGACAGGCGAGCAGCGGCAGGGTGTGAACGCCGGAAGCGCGAACAGATGGCCCGCACTTTATGCAGCAGCTCTGAAATGTCGGGGTAGTTGTGAATGAACTTCTGCACCACCAAATTCAGCACATGCGCCAGGCAAGGGATGTGCGTCAAACCGGCTAGTCCCAGAGCTGCAACGAGATTTCGCCCATTATCGCACACCACCAGGCCAGGCTTGAGGCTCACCGGCAGCAACCACTCGTCGGTCTGTTGTTCTATACCCCCCCACAACTCCTGTGCGGTGTGGGGCCTGTCCCCCAAACATATGAGTTTCAGAACGGCCTGCTGACGTTTACCCCGGGCTGTGCTGAAGTTGGTGGTGAAGGTGTGTGGCTGACTGGATGAGCAGGTGGAAGAAGAGGAGGAGGAAGCTGAGTAGGAGGAGGAGGAGACAGGAGGCAAAGAATGTTGCCCTGCGATCCTTGGCGGCGGAAGGACGTGCGCCAAACAGCTCTCCGCCTGGGGCCCAGCCGCCACTACATTTACCCAGTGTGCAGTTAGGGAGATATAGCGTCCCTGGCCGTACTTACTGGTCCACGTATCTGTGGTTAGGTGGACCTTGCCACAGATGGCGTTGCGCAGTGCACACTTAATTTTATCGGATACTTGGTTGTGCAGGGAAGGCACGGCTCTCTTGGAGAAGTAGTGCCGGCTGGGAACAACATACTGTGGGACAGGGTGGCTAGGTGGGAATTTACGCTTTCTCTCAAATGTTTGTGAGATGGAGAGCTGAACGCTGCCGTGTGACATGGTTGAGATGCTTGGTGACGCAGGTGGTGGTGTTGGTGGTACATCCCATGTTTGCTGGGCGGCAAGTGCCAACGTTCCTCCAGAGGCGGAAGAAGAGGCCGAGGCGGCGGCAGCAGCAGAAGAAGCTGAGGCGGCAGCATCAGAAGAGGTAGCAGGGGGAGCCTGAGTGACTTCCTTGTTTTTAAGGTGTTTACTCCACTGCAGTTCATGCTTTGCATGCAGGTGCCTGGTCATGCAGGTTGTGCTAAGGTTCAGAACGTTAATGCCTCGCTTCAGGCTCTGATGGCACAGCGTGCAAACCACTCGGGTCTTGTCGTCAGCACATTGTTTGAAGAAGTGCCATGCCAGGGAACTCCTTGAAGCTGCCTTTGGGGTGCTCGGTCCCAGATGGCGGCGGTCAGTAGCAGGCGGAGTCTCTTGGCGGCGGGTGTTCTGATTTTGCCCACTGCTCCCTCTTTTGCTACGCTGTTGGCTCGGTCTCACCACTGCCTCTTCCTCTGAATTGTGAAAGTCAGTGGCACGACCTTCATTTCATGTGGGGTCTAGGACCTCATCGTCCCCTGCATCGTCTTCCACCCAGTCTTGATCCCTGACCTCCTGTTCAGTCTGCACACTGCAGAAAGACGCAGCAGTTGGCACCTGTGTTTCGTCATCATCAGAGACGTGCTGAGGTGGTATTCCCATGTCCTCATCATCAGGAAACATAAGTGGTTGTGCGTTAGTGCATTCTATCTCTTCCACCCCTGGGGAAGGGCTAGGTGGATGCCCTTTGGAAACCCTGCCAGCAGAGTCTTCAAACAGCATAAGAGACTGCTGCATAACTTGAGGCTCAGACAGTTTCCCTGATATGCATGGGGGTGATGTGACAGACTGATGGGCTTGGTTTTCATGCGCCATCTGTGCGCTTTCTGCAGAAGACTGGGTGGGAGATAATGTGAACGTGCTGGATGCACTGTCGGCCACCCAATTGACTAATGCCTGTACCTGCTCAGGCCTTACCATCCTTAGAACGGCATTGGGCCCCACCAAATATCCCTGTAAATTCTGGCGGCTACTGGGACCTGAGGTAGTTGGTACACTAGAACGTGTGGCTGTGGCAGAACGGCCACGTGCTCTCCCAGCACCAGAGGGTCCACTAACACCACCACGACCATGTCCACGTCCGCGTCCCTTACTAGATGTTTTCCTCATTGTTACCGTTCACCACAATAAGAAAAATATTATTCGGGCCAATGTATTGAATTAAAATTCAGGCCTTTTTTTACAGACACCTAACACTATCTGGCTATCTATTTAGGTACCGTATTACACTAATACAGGCACACCAGTAATGACAGATTTAGCTGAATATAAATGTAAGGCCTATTTTTTAGGCGCTGGGTGACAGGTATACGTTTAATCACAGAATTAGACTTGGATCTGCACTGTAGCGTGTGTTAAGTTTTTGAGAATTACCCTATCAGCACCTTGAATCTAATATACCCTTTTAGGGATAGATTTAAAGTAGGCCTGATACAGCAGAAACCACTAATTTTGAGAATTGCAAATTTGGGAATAGTTTTTCAACCCAGAAAAAAAACTGTGCTTTGACGGTCACAAAAAAATAACTTGACCAGCTAAAACAGTACAGATTTGGATGAATATAAATGTGAGGCCTATTTTTTAGGCGCTGGGTGACAGGTATACGTTTAATCACAGAATTAGACTTGGATCTGTACTGTAGCGTGTGTGTTAAGTTTTTGAGAATTACCCTATCAGCACCTTGAATCTAATATACCCTTTTAGGGATAGATTTAAAGTAGGCCTGATACAGCAGAAACCACTAATTTTGAGAATTGCAAATTTGGGAATTGTTTTTCAACCCAGAACAACAACTGTGCTTTGACGGTCACTAAAAATAACTTGACCAGCTAAAACAGTACAGATTTGGATGAATATAAATGTGAGGCCTATTTTTTAGGCGCTGGGTGACAGGCTCAGCTTGCCCCTGATGTAGTATATGGCCAAAAAATAACCACACTATTGATGGTTAAATGCACTTGATGAAAGCTTGTCCCTGATGTAGGATATAGCAAAAAATAACCACACTATTGATGGTTAAATGCACTTGGATGACACAAGCTCAGCTTGCCCCTGATGTAGTATATGGCCAAAAAATAACCACACTATTGATGGTTAAATGCACTTGATGAAAGCTTGACCCTGATGTAGGATATAGCAAAATATAACCACACTATTGATGGTTAAATGTACTTGGTGGTAGCTTGTGCTGGCGGACCACAAGCCACAAAATGGCCGCCGATCACCCCAGAAAAAAGTGACTGAAAAACGCTCTGGGCAGCCTAAAAACAGTGAGCAATTGAATATCAGCAGTTCAATGATCCACAGCTGTAGAGCGATCACTGAATGAAGTCTTTTGGAGGAGTTAATCACTGCCTAATCTCGCCCTAACGTCGCAGCTGCAACCTCTCCCTACGCTTGTATCAGCAGAGTGACGTGCAGCGCTACGTGACCCAAGCTTATATAGAGGCTGGGTCACATGCTGCACTGGCCAATCACAGCCATGCCAATAGTAGGCATGGCTGTGATGGCCTCTTGGGGCAAGTAGTATGATGCTTGTTGATTGGCTGCTTTGCAGCCTTTCAAAAAGCGCCAAGAAAGCGCCGAACACCGAACCCGAACCCGGACTTTTACGAAAATGTTCGGGTTCGGGTCCGCTCATCCCTACTAATCAACATCGGCTGCAGGTGCCAACTCTGATCTTTCAGCAGGAGACTGGGTGGGAGACAATGTGAAGGAACTGGAGGCACTGTCTGCAACCCAATCTACTATCGCCTGTACTTGTTCTGGCCTCACAATTCGTAGAGCCGCATTAGGCCCAACCAAATAACGCTGAGGAAGGTGTTTCACTTGTGCGTGTAGCTGACACAGATCGACCACGTCCTCTCCTTGCAACAGGAGCTCCACCAGCAGCACCACGACCGGGGCCCATCCCTTATTTGACATTCTCCTCAATCCCTGCAAATTTAGGATCTTGCCGAAAATGGGTGTTTTTTTAATAACAGAAAATAACAGCAGTATCTAACGCTTGTATTTCACACTGACAGATGCAGCAAAGGCTGCAAATTTAGTATTTTGCCCAAAATGTGTGTTTTTTTAATAACAGAATATTATTGCAGTATTTCAAGCTTGTATTTCACACTGACAGATGCAGCAAAGGCCGCAAATTTGGTATTTTGTTCAAAATGGGTGTTTTTTTAATAACAGAATATTATTGCAATATTTCAAGCTTGTATTTCACACTGACAGATGCAGCAAAGGCTGCAAATTTAGTATTTTGCCCAAAATGGGTGTTTTTTTTATAGCAAAATATAACAGCAGTATCTAACACTTGTATTTCACACTGACTGATTCAGTAAAGACTGCAAATTTTGTATTTTTCCAAAAATTGTTGTCACTTTAACCCCAGAATATTATTGCAGTATTTAAAGCTTGTATTTCAGACTGACAGATGTAGCAAAGGCCTGAGATATAGGGTATTGCCAAAAATGGGTGTTTTTTTAAACCAAGAATTTTATTGCAGTATTTCAAGCTTGTATTTCACACTGACAGATGGAGCAAAGGCCCCAGATGTAGGGCATTGTCAAAAATGTGTGTTTTTTTAAAATCCAGAATATTATTGCAGTATTTCAAGCTTGTATTTCACACTGACAGATGCAGCAAAGGCCGCAAATTTAGTATTTTGCCCAAAATGGGTGTTTTTTAATAACAGAATATAACAGCAGTATCTAACGCTTGTATTTCACACAGACAGATGCAGTAAAGGCCGCAAATTTAGTATTTTGCCCAAAATGGGTGTTTTTTTTAATAAAAAGAATATTATTGCAGTATTTCAAGCTTGTATTTCACACTGACACATGTAGCAAAGGCCCCAGATGTAGGGTATTGCCAAAAATGGGTGTTTTTTTAATAACAGAATATTATTACAGTATTTCAAGCTTGTATTTCACACAGCCAGATGCAGTGAAGGCCACAAATGTAGTATTTTGCCCAAAATGGGTGTTTTTTAATAACAGAATATAACAGCAGTATCTAATGCTCGTATTTCACACAGACAGATGCAGCAAAGGCCGCAAATTTTGTATTTTGCCCAAAATGGGTGTTTTTTAATACCAGAATTTAACAGCAGTATCCAACGCTTGTATTTCACACTGACAGATGCAGCAAGGGCTGCAAATTTAGTATTTTGCCCAAAATGGGTGTTTTTTTAATACCAGAATATAACAGCAGTATCTAACGCTTGTATTTCACACAGCCAGATGCAGTGAAGGCCACAAATTTAGTATTTTGCCCAAAATGGGTGTTTTTTTTAATAATAGAATATAACAGCAGTATCTAATGCTCGTATTTCACACAGACAGATGCAGCAAAGGCCGCAAATTTTGTATTTTGCTCAAAATGGGTGTTTTTTAATAACAGAATATAACAGCAGTATCTAACGCCTGTATTTCACACTGACAGATGCAGCAAGGGCTGAAAATTTAGTATTTTGCCCAAAATGGGTGTTTTTTTAATAACAGATTATAACAGCAGTATCTAACGCTTGTATTTCACACAGACAGATGCAGTAAAGGCCGCAAATTATGTATTTTGCCCAAAATGGGTGTTTTTTAATAACAGAATATAACAACAGTATCTAATGCTTGTATTTCACACAGACAGATGCAGTAAAGGCCGCAAATTTTGTATTTTGCCCAAAATGGGTGTTTTTTAATACCAGAATTTAACAGCAGTATCCAACGCTTGTATTTCACACTGACAGATGCAGCAAGGGCTGCAAATTTAGTATTTTGCCCAAAATGGGTGTTTTTTTAATACCAGAATATAACAGCAGTATCTAACGCTTGTATTTCACACAGCCAGATGCAGTGAAGGCCACAAATTTAGTATTTTGCCCAAAATGGGTGTTTTTTTAATAATAGAATATAACAGCAGTATCTAATGCTCGTATTTCACACAGACAGATGCAGCAAAGGCCGCAAATTTTGTATTTTGCTCAAAATGGATGTTTTTTTAATAACAGAATATAACAGCAGTATCTAACGCCTGTATTTCATACTGACAGATGCAGCAAGGGCTGCAAATTTAGTATTTTGCCCAAAATGGGTGTTTTTTAATAACAGAATATAACAACAGTATCTAATGCTTGTATTTCACACAGACAGATGCAGTAAAGGCCGCAAATTTAGTATTTTGCCCAAAATGGGTGTTTTTTTAATAACAGAATATTATTGCAGTATCTAACGCTTGTATTTCACACTGACAGATGCAGCAAAGGGCGCAAATTTAGTATTTTGCCCAAAATGGGTGTTTTTCTTTATAACAGAATATTATGGCAGTATTTCAAGCTTGTATTTCAAACTGACACATGTAGCAAAGGCCCCAGATGTAGGGTATTGCCAAAAATAGGTGTTTTTTAAAAACAGAATATAACAGCAGTATCTAATGCTTGCATTTCACACAGACAGATGCAGCAATGGTCGAAAATTTTGTATTTTGCCCAAAATTTGTGTTTTTTTAATAACAGAATATAACAGCAGTATCTAACGCTTGTATTTCACACAGACAGATGCAGTAAAGGCCGCAAATTTTATATTTTGCCCAAAATGGGTGTTTTTTTAATAACAGAATATAACAGAAGTATCTAACGCTTGTATTTCACACAGACAGATGCAGGCTGCAAATTATGTATTTTGCCCAAAATGGGTGTTTTTTTTTTATAACAAAATATTATTGCAGTATTTCAAGCTTGTATTTCACACTAACAAATGCAGAAAAGGCCCCAGATGTAGGGTATTGCCAAAAATAGGTGTTTTTTTTTAACCTAGAATATTATTTCAGTATTTAAAGCTTGTATTTCACACTGACAAATGCAGCAAAGGCCCCAGATGTAAGGTATTGCCAAAAATTTGTGTTTTTTCAACCCAGAATATTATTGCAGTATTTCAAGCTTGTATTTTACACTGAAAAATGCAGCAAAGGCCCCAGATGTAGGGTATTGCCAAAAATGGGTGTATTTTTAAACCCAGAATATTATGGCAGTATTTCAAGCTTGTATTTCACACTGACAAATGCAGCAAAGGCCCCAGATGTAGGCTATTACCAAAAATGGCCGCCGATGCCCACCTAACTAACAGACAGATAAAAGTTCTTTTTTAGTGTCACTGGGCTCAGGGCAGGGTAAAAATATTATGCACTGCACCCACAAAACAAAATCGCTGTAGATCTCTGACTTAAACAAGCACTTCTGATAAAAGATTCTTTCCTATTCTCTCTCTCACAGTAGCAGCATCCTATCCTTACACTAATCAGAACAGAGTGATGTGCAGCACTATGTGACTCCAGCTTATATAGAGGCTGGGTCACATGCTGCACTGGCCAATCACAGCCGTGCTATTAGGAGGCATGGCTGTGATGACTTCTAATGGCACACGAGTTAAACGCTTGTTGATTGGCTGCTCTGCAGCCTTTCAAAAAGCGTCATTAACTTGTCGAACACTGAATCCGAACTTTTACTGAAACGTTCGGGTTCAGGTCCGGGTACAGAAATCCTAAAGTTCGGTACAAACCCAAACTTTACAGTTCGGGTTCGCTTAACCCTATTAGAAGCCAATTTTCCCCACTTAAGGGGGGAAAAAAATTCCTTCCCGACTCCAATCAGGCAATCAGAATAACTCCCTGGATCAACGACCCCTCTCTAGTAGCTATAACCTGTAATATTATTACACTCCAGAAATAAATCCAGGCCCCTCTTGAATTCCTTTATTGTACTCACCATCACCACCTCCTCAGGCAGAGAGTTCCATAGTCTCACTGCTCTTCCAGTAAATAATCCTTTTCTATGTTTGCGTACAAACCTTCTTTCCTCCAGACGCAGAGGATGTCCCCTCGTCAGTCACAGTCCTGTGGATAAATAGATGATGGGAGAGATCTCTGTATTGTCCCCTAATATATTTATACATAGTAATTAGATCTCCCCTCAGTCGTCTTTTTTCTAAAGTGAATAACCCTAATGTTGATAATTTTTCAGGGTACTGTAGTTGCCCCATTCCAGTTATTACTTTAGTTGCATGCCGAACCCACTCCACACCTCTTCCTCTGCCAGACAGCTTCCAATGGTACCTGCATCTGCAACACGCCAGACCTGCAGGGTATTGCGAAGTGAGGTCACGGTTATGGGCAATCGAGGGTTGCTCACTGTATTGGAGAACCCTGGGCAGGCATGCGGCAGTGAAGGAGAGGTAGACACAGTTCCTCTGGGGCACACTCAGTATGTAGGGACCAGGCCTGATGGTGGATGAGGTGCCCTGGATGTTACTGGTATTTTGTGTGCCTGGGGCAAGGTCCCTTTTGGATTCGTGACGCCAGTGCCTGTAATGGTGGCACACCGATTGATAGTTGGAATAAGTGAGGTACACAGGTGGTATAGTGAACCAAACGTTGCTTTACTTAAACAGTCCAACTTTGTACATCAAGATAGTAATACAGTCCTTTAGATCACAAGCTTCACAAGCAGGCTTATTTCACAAGATGGCAAGTATTGATCATGCAAGATACTCAGAGGGTAAATCCACAACACACTCATAATCAGGTTGTACCTTTCCTCAGAAATAGTGTACACTGTTCTTTTAGAACTCCTGTCTGGTTTCTTATCCCAAGGCCCGGATGCCTAAATGGTGGCTTAAATCCTTGGTAAAATATATATCTTCCTCCCGTATAAATCCTTGCTTTGCTTTATAGTTCCTCTGCCTATTAATGTACTTATCTTGGCTGGAAATATCCTTACTTGGCTTGAGAATGACTGTAGGTTTCTCCCAGGAGGTTCTGTCCTGCTACTGGGGTGATTTCTGAGCTAACTAAGGCTCTCTTGATCTTCAGGCAGGCTAGGGTTCCTCACTAGCCTCCTGGTCATAGCTAGCAGCCAGGGCTATCAAGCTGCATGTCAGGAGGAGGCCCTCAGCATATCTCTGGCTGGTGCCTTCTCTCTTCTGTCTCCACAGACTCCTGACTCTGAACTCCCTCTCCCTGTCTGGGCCTGGATATTTATACTAGGGGCTCCCTATCTCCCTCTAGTGTCTGGGATGTCTAACTACACCCTAACTAGGCCTGCTAAGCATTAACACAGGGGAACATTGCATATAAAAACACATTAGAAAATACATTAAATGCATAACATTTCTGTCCCTTGTGAGTAGGAGTACACGCACACCAATTGACCCTTGTGTAGTGCCCACGCCTATCTAGTGGGACACTACACATCCCTTGTAAGTAATGTAGGCCATTATGGCACCAAAAATGGTAAAAGGCAGAGTGGACCCAGCATGCATGTGGATCCAACACTTCCTGAACTTTATTGCGGCCATTATGCCGCATAACAGGTAGTATTTAGTGTTAGGACCCGTCTTACAGAGATCGCCTTGACGTACGGCAGACGGGCGCAGATGGTTTTGTACAAAATGCATTTGCCAAGCATCTCACTTTATAAATAAGCGTAGCATTAGCACTATAATATTTTTTGTGACTATGGCATTATTGTACTTTATCTGTTGCAGGGTACTGTTGTATTGTCTTTTTTTCTCTAAGTTTTTGCCATGGCAGTGTGCACCTGCGCATTGGGATGTGCTGACTAACCTCCTTTTCTTTGCAGATTTTGCTATGCTGGAGATGTGGCACTCCAGCGAGTCGTGCACTCCTGATTAGCCTGCCTGCCCCATAGGCTGATTTTAATTAGTTTCAGTATAAAGCTGTAGCCTGCTCTCACTACATTCATTGGAAGCTGGCTGGCACAGGGAGAGGTCTGGAGTGGGCTCGGCATGCATGTTGGTACCTGCATTCCTTGTAAGTAATGGAGGCCATTATGGCACCAAAAATGGTAATAGGCAGAGTGGACCCAGCAAGCATGTGGATCCAACACTTCCTGAACTTTATGGCGGCCATTATGGCGAATAACAGGTAGTATTTAGTGTTAGGACCCATCTTACAGAGATCGCCTTCACGTACGGCAGACGGGCTCAGATGGTTTTGTGCAAAATGAATTTGCCAAGCATCTCACTTTAAAAATAAGTGTAGCATTAGCACTATAATATTTTTTGTGACTATGGCATTATTGTATTTTATCTGTTCCAGGGTGCTGTTGCATTGTCTGTTTTTCCCAATCTGAGTGTGTACCATCAATAACCACCCTCTGTTTTCTATCATTGAGCCAGTTACTTACCCACATACAGACATTTCTCCCAGTCCGAGCATTCTCATTTTATATACTAACCTTTTATGTGGTACAGTGTCAAATGCTTTGGAGAAGTCCAGATATACGATTTATTCGCCGCTGTCAAGTCTATAACTTACCTCCTCATAGAAACTGATTAAATTAGTTTGACATGACCGATTCCTCATGAAGCCATGCTGATATGATGTTATTTGCTTGTTTTAATTGAGGTCCTCCAAGATAGCATCTCTTAGAAAACCTTCAAACAGTTTACCCACAACAGATGTTAAACTTACCGGCCTATAGTTTCCAGGCTCTGTTTTTGCACCCTTCTTGAATACTGGCACCACATTTGCTATGAATTTACACATATATGGATATCCTGCACTTAAGTCAGTCAGAAACAAGACACATGCAGCTCACACCAATCACTCATTGGACACATGTGGCACACAAGACACTTATACATGGCTCACATGCCACTGATGCATATGTCACATACTGCACATACACCACTGATGCATAGAACATATATAGCACACACCAATCATACATAGGAAACAGGCAATGCACATACCAAGACATTTATGCCTAACCCTATTAAGTGTAGGGGTTGTCTCACTTCAGCAATTGGCATTTATCATGAGGAGAAAGTTAATACAAGGAACTTACTAATGTATTGTGATTGGCCATATTGCCTCTTTTCCATCACATTATACACAGCACGCATCCATGGTTTTGACCACTCTGCAATCCAGCAGCGGTGGCCGCTCTTGCACACTATAGGTAAAAGTGTTGGCCTATGAGCACTTCTAGCCTGGCCACCACTGCTGGATTACACGGTGGTAATAACCACAGATACGTGCTGTGTATAATGTGATGGAAAGGAAGCAATATGGACAATCACAATACACTAGTAAGTGTCTTGTATTAACTGCATGATAATTGCCATTTAACTGAAGTGAGACAAACCCTTTAACCCATTTAAGCATACATGCCTGGCATGAAATCTACCAAATCTTAACCTCCTCATATTGTACTTAATCTACATTATAATTAAAAGGGTTGTCCTACCATAATGAGCTATCGCCTATCTACAGGATAGGTGATAAATATCAGATTGCTGGGGTCTGACTGCTGGAACACCCCCTGATCATGAAAAAAGGGGTCCTGAGACATTCAATTACATTATCACCAATCTATGTACACAAGGGTCTTAAGACCACGCTCCCTTGATCATGGGGGTCCCAGCAGTCAGACCCCCATCAATCAGACACTTATCACCTGTTGTGTCATAGTTGTTGGACCTTTTCACATTCCTTATCCTTAAAGGTATTCTTTGGGTATAAAAAAAAAGAAGTAAAATCTTGCCCAAAATATGTGTCAAACTAAAATAGAAATGCTCGCCTGTTAAAGGACCTGTGTCCACTTTTCTAGTTATCCTCTATCCAGAGGATCGGGGATAACTAAGTGATCTGAACGCTGGAGCTCCCACTGATCCCCCTTCTTGATTGAATGGCAGGTTAAGCATATGCCCTGCCTCTCCATCCATTCTCTATGGCAGGGGTGGCCAACCGTACAGACACAAAGAGCCAGAAAAAAAAATCGTATGACTGCTAGGAGCCACAAGCTATCCGTTTACACAAATATGCGTGTACACGACAGTATTACTGCAATTGAGTTATCAAACATTTAAAAGTGCATTTAAACCACCTTTCCTACCTGTAGTGTAGACAGCTTTAGTGAGACTTCTGGCAATCTTTGTTTTTCACAATGTGTTTAAAGATTTCTCAGATGACGCCCCATGCTCAGATGACGCCCCATGCACAGATGACCGCCCCATGCTCAGATGACCGTCCCATGCTCAGATGACCGCCCCATGCTCAGATGACCGCCCCATGCTCAGATGACCGCCCCATGCTCAGATGACCGCCCCATGCTCAGATGACCGCCCTATACTCAGATGACCGCCCTATACTTAGATGACTGCCCTATACTCAGATGACCGCCTTATACTCAGATGACCGCCTTATACTCAGATGACCGCCCCATGCTCAGATGGCCGCCCCATGCTCAGATGACCTCCCCATGCTCAGATGACCGCCTTATGCTCAGATGACGCCTCATGTTCAGATGGCCGCCCCATGCTCAGATGACCGCTCTATGCTCAGATGACCGCTCTATGCTCAGATGACCACCTTATGCTCAGATGACCGCCTTATGCTCAGATGGCCGCCCCATGCTCAGATGACCGCCCCATGCTCAGATGACTGCCCCATGCTCAGATGACCGCTCTATGCTCAGATGACCGCCTTATGCTCAGATGACCGCCTTATGCTCAGATGACTGCCTTATGCTCAGATGACCGCTCTATGCTCAGATGACCGCCTTATGCTCAGATGACCGCCTTATGCTCAGATGACCGCCCATATGCTCAGATGACCGCCCATATGCTCAGATGACCGCCCATATGCTCAGATGACCGCCCATATGCTCAGATGACCGCCCATGCTTAGACGACCACCCATATGCTCAAACACAATTGGTGTTCTGGGCAGTGGCACCTGTGAAAAAAAAGGCAGAGCAGCAGTGGCAGAGAGACTGAGGTCAGCAGCAGCCATTTCAGTCAGTTAGAGCCAAAGCTGCAGAGTGGCTGTAATCGGACTAAAATGGCTGCTTCTGGCCACAGTGAGTCTCTCTGCCACTGCTGCTCTGATTGAGTGCCCACTGCCCTGCCCTGCTGTCCACCATTAACATTCATTAAATTTTACTATGGAGCTGGAAGCAGGTCCTCCTGGCTTACTGCGCCTCTTCTTGCCGCCCCCATAGACCCAGCCCACGGTCTGATGAATCTGGCTGCTGGGCTGGCACTGAGAAGACTGGGGGCGGGAATTAGGTCACACAAAGACACACTCACAGATGGGGGTGTGGGGCAGAGGGCAGGCACATCGGTGGCTGGTGGCGGGGAATAGCACTGCAGCTTCGCCTTCTCTGCCGGAGGAGGGGGCGGAGTCACGTGCCCGCTCTCGGCGCTCTGAATCCTCGACTCTTCCACCTCGTTCCAGCCTTCCACCGCGCTGCAGAGAGTAGATTAATTGCTGGCTGCACTGCTCCCCTGCGAGCCGCAAATAAAGGCACAAGGAGCCGCATGCGGCTCGCGAGCCGCGGGTTGGCCACCCCTGCTCTATGGGGTCGCTGGAGATGGCAGATTATAGCGCTGGCTATTTCCAGTGGTCCCAAAGAGAAAAAATGGAGTAGCAGGGCATATGTGTGGCCTGCCACACCATCAAAATGGGGGAACAGGACCCATTCCTGGGATCAGTGGGGATCGCAGACTTGAAAACCTGAACAACCCCTTTAAATCCTCCACCACTCCACCACCAGTATCTCTTTACATGGCAGCAGTGAGGCCTGTAAATACGGAATATTATCACTACCGCCAAGTAAACCATACGTGTCAATACTGGAGAATGTGAATCACTGTGCAGAATTTTTCGGGCATAAGTCCAATCCCCTTTGCAGGTCATAACCTTTAACAAAGCCCAAGCAAAGGTGATAGAGGAGCAATGTGAGCAAAGGGCATAAACAGAGGAACATAACTGAAACAGAGGCATTAGGGTCACCTGAGGCAGGGTAAAAGTGGGGATCCTGAGGCAGGGGTAACTGGAGAAGAAGCTATATTAATGGTGCATTTAGAGTGGGGGCATCTGGAGCTGGGGCATTTATGGGAATGCACCTAAAGCAGAGGCATTAGGGTCGCCTGAGGCAGGGTAATAGTGGTGATCCTGGAGCAGAGGTATTAGGGGGGGGGGGGGCGACTGGAGAAGAGGCAATATTAGGGGTGAATTTAGAGTGGGGGCATGGGGGGGCATCTGGACCTGTGGCACTAATGGGGGTGCACCTAAAGCAGGGGCATTGGGGGGACCTAGGGCAGAGTCCGCCCAATACCACTCTGAACTCAGTAGAAGCACGCATTCATAGATCTGTGTCTGCTATAAACAAATCCCCTATTTCCCCCTTACAGTCTCCTACAGCTCACTACTGTCACACACCTGAGAAATCAGCCCAGCAGAGGAGTCCTTCTCTCCAGCAACCACAGATTTCTGACAGCAGGGAGGGCAGGAGGATGGCCAGACATGTTCTCTCCTCCTTCACTGCCAGCAGCCCGGGAAGTTTAGAAGATACTGCGGGGCCTCCTGTACAATTTACACCAGTAGGAGGCTTCATCACTGTGCGATACTGCCACCTAGTGGCTACAATAATTTTCTCTCCTGAGAAACAAGAGAAATAATTATTCCTCTGTCTTATCTCCGGGCTCAGGAGACTGGGGACCTACCGAGGAATCCCCCGCCTCCCCGGTGGGCCAGTCCGAACCTGCTTACAAGGAATGGTGAGCTGTGGAGGGCATGCAATGGATGAACTGATGTGTGAATAATTGGGAGGTGAGTTGGCATTGGACAAACGACAGGAGATTTTAAATATACTGACTCTGGGCATCTTGATGGGTGAGCTGGCACTGACTGAGCATCAGAAACATTGTGTACTGGTGCTAGGCATACGTACAATGTCTAATGATAGAGAGATGTACTGGGTGTGCAAAGAAAATGCTCCAGTGCAATGCCTGCAAATGGCTGAATGACCATGACACCACCAAGGAAAGTTTAAGTATAAAATATTTTTCTCTAATTCACTAAGATCACTGCTGCGATCACAAAAGTGCAGCAGTGCACAAGCCAGTACCATCTGCTGGCTCAACAACAACTGACAAGGATAAGGTGTGTGTATTGTGAGTGCGCTATCAATATCCAGAATCCAACTAGCAGGTCTAACCGCTGCTCCCTATACTACTGTGTGTAGTAACCACAGGTATATGTACAGCTCCTCATAATACAAACAGGATATTTCTCACATAAACAAGCCAATCAGGCACCTACCAGAATTGGTGGCACTGCGGAGGAAAAAGAAGTGCTATGTATGTGGTGTCCTTTTGTATAGGCAAACTGTTTCAAGTTCAAGTTTCAAATTTATTTGTCATGCACAGCGCAATACATAGTATAAAGTGCAGTGAAATGCTGAAACGACATTTCATGACAATAAGAAAGAAAGAGTAGCATAAAAATGGCTCATGGTTGTTTAGTTACAAAACGCACATTTATTTATTTATCTGTATGGCCTGTATGAAGAAACTCTTCTTCATTTTCTTGGTGTTAGCTTTCAAAATGAGGTAACGTTTCCCAGACCGCAGGAGACAAAACAGACCTTTATTTGGGTGTCTGTGGTCCTTCACCACCTTCATGGCCATGTTCAAGCACCTCTCATTATAAATGAGCTGCAAATCAGGAAGGTTAGTGCGGATTATTCGCTCGGCCGAGTGCACCACCCTCCTTTCCTGTTTCTTGCTACTACTCTTGATGACAGAGGTGTAGACGTTCTTTAGTATCCTGAGGTTTAGTCTGAAATCCCTCAGGCATATGACACGATAAAGACGCAGAAGAGCCTTCTTTGCCAAAAAGTTTATAAGACTAGCCCAAGATAATTCTTATGTAATATGTACACCCAGGTATTTAAACTGGCCACACACTCCACTATATCCCTATTAATCCTGACACAGTGATAGATCCTCATCCGCTTCTTGCTGAAATCCACCACCACCTTCTTTGCTTTGCTGACATTCAGACTGAGATGGTCATCTCAGTACCAGGATACCAAGTGATCGATCTCCTCCAGGTAGATCGTCTTGTTATCAGTAGTGTTGAGCGGCAGGGGCAATATTCGATTTTGCCACATTTCGCTAATATATGGCCGAATATTCGTCATATATTTGTGAATTTGCGAATTCGCTATCTTCATTCACTTTTTTTTTCCATTACTAAAATCGCAATATAAAATGTGCTTAATACGGATGCGCAAAAAGGCCGTGGCCTAGCAACTGTTTTTGAAACTACCCGAAGTTTGAGGCGACTGGAAAAGATGTTCGGAAGCAATTTTCGAGACAGTAAGGAAGAACTCCTGATCACTGTAAGTAATTTCACATCACACCAGTGTATTTTATTACATTTCACATGCATGTCAGACCAATCACTTTATATGCAGATAGAGAGTCATAAAATATTCGTGATTGCGAAAATCGCCACTTATGATCAGATTTTTTTTTCCCCGCAATACATATAACTTCACTTTTTATCAGGTCTAGGTAGATATCACTGATTGTTGCACTAAGAATTGTTGTAACATCACTATGTCTGTAGCATGTACGTATGGACAGCATAGAAGTATCTCTCACATGTACTATGCACATCCATTTTCCTGCCTCACACTATATACCACACACACAAACTCACAGTCTATAGATTAGAGTTTGTGTCCTGTTGGTCAGGACTCAGGAGAAGCTTTCTTTGTCTTACCACCAGTATTTGCTGGTTCATTTAGAGTTACCCAGGGAGCACCACGGGTAGGCGAACCAGCTTTACTAGACAGGTACATCTCTGTTCAGCTGGCCAATATCTGATTGCTCAGACTCCACACACATACAATCGCAATACAATCCCATCTTATAATGGTAACATTAAATCTAATATTTCCCCTTCGAAGACAAAATACTTTTTGATGTTTTGATGAGGACATTATTTACAATACTTGTATTTAAAAAAATTGGGATTATATGCTTGCATCTTTATCCTACAGCGCATGTTGGAGTGGGGCTATGATTGGACCGGGTCCACGCTGAGAAGCAGGCCATTGTGAGGGATATCCATTTCGAACTCAAGAGGAAGTTTAAGGGCAATCACCCGAGGATGGCCATATAAAAAAAATGGTCGGATTCGAAAAGGAGGAATTCGGAGCGGATCAGAGAGATTTGTGACAGAATATGCCCAGGTACAATGCTTACATTACTTTTGTATCTCTCGGCAACACTCTGTAATGTATATATACAGTTATGCAAATAAGTATTTCAGCCCTTTACAGATGATTACTTATTGACTGGTGTGACATGTAGCAAATCAGCCGGTTACATCATGCATCTCTACCTCACCATGAGTATATATATATATTTATACACACAGCGAGGTACAGATGTATGATGTAACCGGCTGATTCCGTAAGTTTTATACACACAGAAATATATATATGTGTATCGGTGAAAGTCCCAGTACAGAAAACCCATATATATGGGAGCATCCCAGTGGCAGATATCAAGAGATACAGTCAGGTCCATAAATATTGGGACATGGACACAATTTTAACATATTTGGCTCTATACACCACCACAATGGATTTGAAATGAAATGAACAAGATGTGCTTTAACTGCAGACTGTCAGCTTTAATTTGAGGGCATTTACATCCAAATCAGGTGAACGGTGCAGGAATTACAACAGTTTGCATATGTGCCTCCCACTTGTTACGGGACCAAAACTAATGGGACAGAATAATAATCAGAAATCAAACTTTCACTTTTTAATACTTGGTTGCAAATCCTTTGCAGTCAATTATAGCCTGAAGTCTGGAACGCATAAACATCACCAGACGCTGGGTTTCATCCCTGGTGATGCTCTGCCAGGCCTCTACTGCAACTGTCTTCAGTTCCTGATTGTTCTTGGGGCATTTTCCCTTCAGTTTTGTCTTCAGCAAGTGAAATGCATGCTCAATCGGATCCAGGTCAGGTCATTGACTTGGCCATTGCATAACATTCCACTTCTTTCCCTTAAAAAACTCTTTGGTTGCTTTTGCAGTATGCTTTGGGTCATTGTCCATCTGCACTGTGAAGCGCCGTCAAATGAGTTCTAAAGCATTTGGCTGAATATGAGCAGATAATATTGCCCGAAACACTTCAGAATTCATCCTGCTGCTTTTGTCAGCAGTCACATCATCAATAAATTCAAGAGAACCAGTTCCATTGGCAGCAATACATGCCCACGCCATGACACTACCACCACCATGCTTCACTGATGAGGTGGTATGCTTAGGATCATGAGCAGTTCCTTTCCTTTTCCATACTCTTCTCTTCCCATCACTCTGGTACAAGTTGATCTTGGTCTCATCTGTCCATAAGATGTTGTTCCAGAACTGTGAAGGCTTTTTTAGATATTGTTTGGCAAACTCTAATCTGGCCTTCCTGTTTTTGAGGCTCACCAATGGTTTCCATCTTGGGGTGAACCCTCTGTATTCACTCTGGTGAAGTCTTCTCTTGATTGTTGACTTTGACACACATACACCTACCTCCTTGAGAGTTTTCTTGATCTGGCCAACTGTTGTGAAGGGCGTTTTCTTAACCAGGGAAATAATTCTTCGGTCATCCACCACAGTTGTTTTTCGTGGTCTTCCGGGTCTTTTGGTGTTGATGAGCTCACCGGTGCGTTCCTTCTTTTTAAGAATGTTCCAAACAGTTGTTTTGGCCACGCCTAATGTTTTTGCTATCTCTCTGATGGGTTTATTTAGTTTTTTCAGTCTAATGATGGCTTGCTTCACTGATAGTGACAGCTCTTTGTATCTCATCTTTAGAGTTGACAGCAACAGATTCCAAATGCAAATAGCACACTTGAAATGAACTCTGGACCGTTTATCTGCTCATTCTAATTGGGATAATGAAGGAATAACACACACCTGGCCGTGGGACAGCTGAGAAGCCAATTGTCCCATTACATTTGGTCCCGTAACAAGTGGGAGGCACATATGCAAACTGTTGTAATTCCTACACCGTTCACCTGATTTGGATGTAAATGCCCTCAAATTAAAGCTGACAGTCTGCAGTTAAAGCACATTTTGTTCGTTTCATTTTAAATCCATTGTGGTGGTGTACAGGGAGTGCAGAATTATTAGGCAAGTTGTATTTTTGAGGATTAATTTTATTATTGAACAACAACCATGTTCTCAATGAACCCAAAAAACTCATTAATATCAAAGCTGAATATTTTTGGAAGTAGTTTTTAGTTTGTTTTTAGTTTTAGCTATTTTAGGGGGATATCTGTGTGTGCAGGTGACTATTACTGTGCATAATTATTAGGCAACTTAACAAAAAACAAATATATACCCATTTCAATTATTTATTTTTACCAGTGAAACCAATATAACATCTCAACATTCACAAATATACATTTCTGACATTCAAAAACAAAACAAAAACAAATCAGTGACCAATATAGCCACCTTTCTTTGCAAGGACACTCAAAAGCCTGCCATCCATGGATTCTGTCAGTGTTTGATCTGTTCACCATCAACATTGCGTGCAGCAGCAACCACAGTCTCCCAGACACTGTTCAGAGAGGTGTACTGTTTTCCCTCCTTGTAAATCTCACATTTGATGATGGACCACAGGTTCTCAATGGGGTTCAGATCAGGTGAACAAGGAGGCCATGTCATTAGATTTTCTTCTTTATACCCTTTCTTGCCAGCCCCGCTGTGGAGTACTTGGACGCGTGTGATGGAGCATTGTCCTGCATGAAAATCATGTTTTTCTTGAAGGATGCAGACTTCTTCCTGTACCACTGCTTGAAGAAGGTGTCTTCCAGAAACTGGCAGTAGGACTGGGAGTTGAGCTTGACTCCATCCTCAACCCGAAAAGGCCCCAAAAGCTCATCTTTGATGATACCAGCCCAAACCAGTACTCCACCTCCACCTTGCTGCGTCTGAGTCGGACTGGAGCTCTCTGCCCTTTACCAATCCAGCCACGGGCCCATCCATCTGGCCCATCAAGACTCACTCTCATTTCATCAGTCCATAAAACCTTAGAAAAATCAGTCTTAAGATATTTCTTGGCCCAGTCTTGACGTTTCAGCTTGTGTGTCTTGTTCAGTGGTGGTCGTCTTTCAGCCTTTCTTACCTTGGCCATGTCTCTGAGTATTGCACACCTTGTGCTTTTGGGCACTCCAGTGATGTTGCAGCTCTGAAATATGGCCAAACTGGTGGCAAGTGGCATCTTGGCAGCTGCACGCTTGACTTTTCTCAGTTCATGGGCAGTTATTTTGCGCCTTGGTTTTTCCACACGCTTCTTGCGACCCTGTTGACTATTTTGAATGAAACGCTTGATTGTTCGATGATCACGCATCAGAAGCTTTGCAATTTTAAGAGTGCTGCATCCCTCTGCAAGATATCTCACTATTTTTGACTTTTCTGAGCCTGTCAATTCCTTCTTTTGACCCATTTTACATAGTAACATAGTAACATAGTACATAAGGCCGAAAAAAGACATTTGTCCATCCAGTTCGGCCTGTTATCCTGCAAGTTGATCCAGAGGAAGGCCAAAAAACCCTGTGAGGTAGAAGCCAATTTTCTCCACTTTAGGGGAATAAAAAATTCCTTCCCGACTCCAATCAGGCAATCAGAATAACTCCCTGGATCAACGACCCCTCTCTAGTAGCTATAGCCTGTAATATTATTAAGCTCCAGGAAATACGTCCAGGCCCCTCTTGAATTCCTTTATTGTACTCACCATCACCACCTCCTCAGGCAGAGAGTTCCATAGTCTCACTGCTCTTAACCGTAAAGAATCCTCTTCTATGTTTGTGTACAAACCTTCTTTCCTCCAGACGCAGAGGATGTCCCCTCGTCACAGTCACAGTCCTGGGGATAAATTAGCTGATGGGATAGATCTCTGTACTGACCCCTGATATATTTATACATATTAATTAGATCTCCCCTCAGTCGTCTTTTTTCTAAAGTGAATAACCCTAATTTTGATAATCTTTCAGGGTACTGTAGTTGCCCCATTCCAGTTATTACTTTAGTTGCCCTCCTCTGAACCCTCTCCAGCTCTGCTATGTCTGCCTTGTTTACAGGAGCCCAGAACTGTACACAGTACTCCATGTGTGGTCTAACTAGCGATTTGTAAAGTGGTAGGATGATGTTCCTATCACAGGAATCTATGCCCCTTCTGATGCAACCCATTATCTTGTTGGCCTTGGCAGCAGCTGCCTGACACTGGTTTTTGCTGCTTAGTTTGCTGTTTATTAAAATTCCTAGATCCTTTTCCATGTCAGTGTTACCGAGTGTTTTACCATTTAGTATGTACGGGTGACTTGCATTTTTTCCTTCCCATGTGCATAACTTTACATTTATCAGTGTTAAACCTCATCTGCCACTTATCTGCCCAAGCCTCCAATCTATCCAGATCCCTCTGTAGTAGTATACTGTCCTCATCAGTGTAAATTACTTTACACAGTTTAGTGTCATCTGCGAAAATTGATACTTACTATGCAAGCCTTCTACAAGATCATTAATAAATATATTGAAGAGAATAGGGCCCAAGACTGACCCCTGAGGTACTCCACTAGTGACAGTGACCCAATCTGAGTGTGTACCGTTAATAACCACCCTCTGTTTTCTATCACTCAGCCAGTTACTTACCCACATACAGATGTTTTCTCCCAGTCCGAGCATTCTCATTTTATATACTAACCTTTTATGTGGTACAGTGTCAAATGCTTTGGAGAAGTCCAGATATACGACATCCATTGATTCACCGCTGTCAAGTCTAGAACTTACCTCCTCATAGAAACTGATTAAATTAGTCTGACATGACCGATCCCTCACGAAGCCATGCTGATATGGCGTTATTTGCTTATTTCCATTGAGATGCTCTAATATAGCATCTCTCAGAAAACCTTCAAACAGTTAACCCACAACAGATGTTAAACTTACCGGCCTATAGTTTCCAGGCTCTGTTTTTGGCCCCTTTTTGAATATTGGCACCACATATGCCACTCGCCAATCCTGTGGGACATTCCCTGTCAGTAAAGAGTCTGCAAATATCAGAAATAAGGGTCTGGCTATGACATTACTTAATTCCTTTAGGATACGGGGGTGTATGTCATCCGGTCCCTGGCGATTTGTCCTATTTTAATCTTTTTAAGTCGCTGATGTACTTCTTCCTGGGTCAGACAGGACACTTTTAATGGGGAATTTATTTTTACATTCTGCATGTCATCTGACAGTTTATTTTCCTCAGTGAATACATTGGAGAAAAAAATATTTAACAGCTTGCTTTCTCCTCGTCGCTCTCTGCGACTCCCCCCTCATTACTCTTTAAAGGGCCAACACATTTTAGGGTTAGTTTTACTCTCTTTGGCAATTAATCTCTCGGTCTCTAGTTTGGCCGCTTTTATTTGTTTTTTTACATGTTCTATTTTTTTCCTTATAGTTTTTTCAGTGCTTCCGTGCTACCCTCCTGTTTTAGTGTTTTATTGCTTTCTTTACAGTTCTATTTATCCACATTGGTTTATTTTTGTTCCTTAACCTTTTATTACCATACGGTATGTACCTCTTACAATGAGTTTTTAGGATGTTTTTAAAGATATCCCATTTTGTGTCTGTATTTGTGAGGACTTTGTCCCAGTTAGTTTGGCCTATGGCCTCTCTTAGTTGGCTAAATTTAGCTTTTTTGAAGTTTGGTATTTTTGTTCCTCCTTGTAGAAACGCTCTTTTGAATGATAATTGGAAGGTTATACTTTATGGTCACTATTTCCCAGGTGTCCCCCAACCTGCACGTCTGTTGTTCTGTCAGGTCTATTGGTTAATACTAAGTCCAGTATGGCCGTCCCTCTAGTCGGGTCCTGAACCAGTTGGGAGAGGTAATTGTCTTTGGTTATTGCCACGAACCTGTGATATAACTGAGATATACAAGTTTCAGTTTCCCAGTCTATATCTGGGTAGTTGAAGTCCCCCATAATAACCACCTCATTATGATTTGCCGCCTCGTCTATCTCGTTTAGTAGTAGATTTTCTGTGGACTCTGGTATATTCGGTGGTTTATAGTAAACTCCTATTAGTAATTTATTGTTGTTTTTAGCTCCATGTATCTCTACCCACAGTGACTCCACATGTTCATGTCCCTCACTTATATTTTCTCGGACTGTGGGCTTTAGACAGGACTTTATATAAAGGCAGACCCCTCCCCCTCTCCGGTTTTGACGATCCTTTCTAAACAGACTGTAACCTTGTACATTAACTGCCCAGTCATAGCTTTCATCCAGCCATGTCTCAGTTATTCCCACTATGTCATAGTCCTCCTCACACATCACTAATTCCAGTTCACCAGTTTTATTAGTCAGGCTTCTGGCATTAGTATACATACATTTGAGAGGTTTATGTATATTTTTTACCCTACAACTTTCCTTCTGAACTGTTCTAGTCCCTCCTTCCATTCCTCCCCCATTCTTATTACCTTGCCCCCGGTCTCTATCTGCACTATCTTCCCCTCCAATAACGTAATTACCCTCCCCCCCAGTCCCTAGTTTAAACACTCCTCCAACCTTCTAGCCATCTTTCTCCCCAGCACAGCTGCCCCTTCCCCATTGAGGTGCAGCCCGTCCCTACGATAGAGCCTGTAGCCGATAGAAAAATCGGCCCAGTTCTCCAGGAACCCAAACCCCTCCTTCCTACACCAGTTTTTGAGCCACTTGTTAATCTCCCTAATCTCCCATTGCCTTTCTTGTGTGGCTCGTGGTACAGGCAGTATTTCGGAAAAGTCCTTGCCCTCAGCTTTTGACCTAAATCCCTGAAATCATTTTTAAGGACTCTCCACCTACCTCTAACTTTGTCATTGGTTCCGATATGGACCATGACCGCTGGATCATCTCCAGCCCCTCCCAGTAATCTCTCACCCGATCCGCGATGTGTCGAACTCTAGCGCCAGGAAGACAGCACACTGTTCGGCGATCACGGTCTTTGTGACAGATTTCCCTATCTGTTCCCCTAATAATGGAGTCTCCCACTACCAGCACCTGTCTGGCCTGCCCTGCTCTCCTGGTTCCCTGCTTACTGGAGCTGACATTCCCTGACTGGCAGAGGAAGTGTCTAGCTGCAGCAGTGCCGTCCCCGGACTGACATCCCCCTCATCTGCCAAACGTGCATACTTGTTGGGGTGTGTCAGATCAGGGCTAGCCTCCCTGGCACTCTTCCCTCTACCCCGCTTTCTAACTTTTACCCAGCTAGCTACCTCACTTTCCTCAGCCTCCTCTCTGTCACCCTCCCCCTCATCTACCCCAAAGAGTGCTTGCTCGGTGAGAAGCAAACTCTTTTGCAAATTATCAGTGCCTCTCAGTGTTGCAACTTGCCCATTTAGAGACTCGATCTGCGATTCCAAACGGGTAATTTGCTCACATCTAGAACAAAGATATACACCCTTGAACTCCTGTTCCAGGACTGCATACATCATGTAAGATGTTCACTGGACTGCGTTGTAAATTGTGCAACACATACTAAATGGGGATTACAACAGTAAAAAAGTAAAACAGTATAAATGATTTAGATCCTGTCTGCTGTAGTCGAAGGACCACGTAAAATTAAGCCAACAACACACAAGGAAATTATATCCAACCTTAGTTCCCAAACTCCTTTTCTAGAACTCCTGGTTTTTTAACTCCACTTAATAAGAAGCCACTTAGTAGAGCAAGCCTCAGAAAGAGCAGGCTCTGAAGAGTATAAGTGGCTCAATTTATAGCACCTGGTTGCCCCGGGCACTCGCCTTAATTAAGCAGAGAGAGAAAAAAAAAAAAAAAAGCGATTTTAAATGCAAGTACAAGATTACAAACACTTAACTTTCAATGATCTCTGCTGCAATCCACACTCAGCCACCTGCAATCACTCCCACAAAACCACACACAGCTCTAGAACTCCTTGTTTTTTAACTCCACTTAATAAGAAGCCACTTAGTAGAGCAAGCCTCAGAAAGAGCAGGCTCTGAAGAGTATAAGTGGCTCAATTTATAGCACCTGGTTGCCCCAGGCACTCGCCTTAATTAACCACCTCCGGACCGCCTAACGCAGGATTGCGTTCCGGAGGTGGCAGCGCTGCGCAGAGTCACGCATATACGCGTCATCTCGCGAGACGCGAGATTTCGCTCAAAGCCGGCCCGCGCATGCGCATCGCGGGCCGGCAAAATTAAAAGAAGTATTTCGTCACCAGCCTGCCAGCAACGATCATTGGCTGGCAGGCTGGCGATTTTCAAAAAATCCAATCCAAAGTCATATAACAGATCATATTAGTAAATATGATCTGTTATATGGCTTGTCTGCTCCTGTGCTGGTCCTTTTCGTCGGTTGGATCCAGCACAGGAGCAGACTGAACTGTGAGTACACCAAACACTACACCTTAGCCCCAGATCACCCACCTGCACCCCAATTAACCCTTTGATCACCCCTTTGATCGCCCCTGTCAATCACTAGTGAAAGGAAAAAAAGTGATCAGTGTAAACTGTCACTTTTTTTTTTTTCACTGGTATTGGCTGTTAGGTTTTAGGGATAGTTTAGGCCCCTTGGTTAGGTAGTTAGCGTCAGTTAGCGCCCACCCCACCGCACCGCAGTCACTTTTATTCGCTGTTTAGCGTATCGCTAATCAGCATTTGTACTTTTATGGTATCTGTAAGTGATCAAAACTGATCACGGTCAGATCTATAATAGTATTAGTGTCACCTTAGCTCGCCCTCCACCCAAAACGCAGTGTTTGCCCGATCAGGCCTGATCGGTCGCCCACACGTGCGTTCACCCACGCCCGCCCCACCGCAGTGACAAAAAATTATTATTTTTTGATCACTGCACATTCATTTTACACGCACTGCGGCGATAAAAAAATCAGTTTTGATATTTTTTATCAACCGCAGCAGCCTCCGGTACTTCGCTAGCCTCCCCTTTGTAAGACAGGTTTGCTTTTTTTCTTGGGTAGTCTCAGGGAATACCCCTAAATTTAGTAGTCCAAAATGTCAAACAGGGGGTATTCTTCTGAAGAGGCCTACAGGATTCTGACCCAGTCGGATGAGGAGTGGGAACCCTCATCTGACGAATCTAGCGGGTCAGAATATGAACCTGTGGAAAGCAGTGGCTCTCTGACCCAAAGTTCGGACGAGGAGGTGGAGGTCCCTGGCAGCACCAGGCGTACCCGGCCCCATGTCGCTAGACCACAGGTTACGCAGGATCCGCTTCAAGAGCAGCAGAGTGGGGCTGTCGCTGCCGGATCACGTGGTGAGGCATACACCAGCAGCGCAGCCCTTCCTGGACCTAGTACCAGCACTGCCGTACAACCTGGTGAAGTAGCGAGCACCAGAAGGGCAGTTGAAGCTGGTACGGTGGCACGTGCAATAGTTACCCCGTCGCAGCCACCGCAAAGACGGGCCCGTAGAGCCCCTAGAGTCCCTGAGGTGCTGGCAAATCCTGATTGGCAGTCACCAACTTCAGCCGCACCAGTAGTTCCCCCTTTCACCGCCCAGTCTGGAGTTCGGGTTGAGACGGCTCAAATCGGTTCGGCCCTGGGATTTTTTGAGCTGTTCTTGACTGCGGAGCTCTTGGACTTAGTCGTGGCAGAGACCAACCAGTATGCCACACAATTTATAACCGCTAACCCGGGAAGCTATTATGCCCAGCCTTTCCGGTGGAAACCAGTCCAAGTTTCCGAGCTTAAAATTTTTTTGGGCCTTCTCCTCAACATGGGCCTGACAAAAAAGCATGAATTGCGGTCATATTGGTCAACGCACCCAATTCATCACATGCCCATGTTCTCTGCTGCTATGTCCAGGACACGATTTGAGACCATCCTACGTTTTCTGCATTTTAGCGACAATACCACCTCCCGTCCCAGAGGCCACCCTGCTTTTGACCGGCTCCACAAAATTCGGCCCCTCATAGACCATTTCAACCTGAAATTTGCAGATTTGTATACCCCTGAGCAAAACATCTGCGTAGACGAGTCCCTAATACATTTTACCGGGCGCCTTGGCTTCAAACAATACATCCCAAGCAAGCGTGCCCGGTATGGGGTCAAATTGTATAAGCTCTGTGAAAGGGCCACAGGCTATACCCACAAATTTCGGATCTATGAGGGAAAAGATCAGACCCTGGAGCCGGTCGGTTGCCCTGACTACCTGGGGAGCAGTGGGAAGACAGTCTGGGACTTGGTGTCACCCTTATTCGGCAAGGGGTACCATCTTTATGTGGACAATTTCTACACAAGTGTGGCCCTCTTTAGGCATTTGTTTCTAGAACGGATTTGCGCCTGTGGCACCATGCGAACTAGTCGCGTGGGCTTCCCCCAACGGCTTGTAACCACCCGTCTTGCAAGGGGGCAGAGGGCTGCCTTGTGTAACGAAGAACTGCTCGCGGTGAAATGGAGAGACAAGCGTGACGTTTACATGCTCTCCTCCATTCACGCAGACACGACAATCCAAATTGAGCGAGCAACCCGTGTCATTGAAAAGCCCCTCTGTGTCCACGACTATAATGCGCTCATGGGAGGGGTGGACTTCAATGACCAGATGTTGTCTCCGTATTTAGTTTCCCGCAGAACCAGACGCTGGTATAAGAAGGTGTCTGTATATTTAATTCAATTGGCGCTCTACAATAGTTTTGTTCTCTACAGTAAGGCTGGGAGAACAGGATCCTTCCTCAAATTCCAGGAAGAGATCATCGAGAACCTCCTTTACCCAGGAGGTTCCGTGGCCCCATCCACCAGTGTAGTTAGCCGTCTACACGAGCGACATTTCCCCAGTGTCGTTCCTGGTACCTCAACCCAACCGTCACCCCGAAAAAGATGTCGTGTCTGTAGCAGGAGTGGAATAAGGCGTGACACCCGCTATTTCTGTCCTGACTGTGCTGACCACCCTGCCCTATGCTATGGAGAGTGTTTCCGGAAGTACCACACACAGGTACACTTAGCATAGGGATCACATCTCACCAGGACAGGCACACAGGGCTATTAGGGCCCATTCACTCACAGCTGCTGCAAACCTCTCCTTTCACCTGGGATAAAGTGCATAATGTACTTCGCCACATCTTTGGGCGATTTGCGCTTTGCACATTGTCCCATGGGGAAGGAGAGGTTTGTTCTATAAAAGGTAAAAAAAACTAAACAAAAAAAAAAATACCGGTAAGTAAAAAAGTTAAATGTTCAGTTAAAAAAGTTTAAAAAAAGTTTCTATGTTCTGTTCAACAGTTAATAAAGTTATTGCTTTGCGGCCTGGTTTTTTCTTTTTTGTTTTGTTTTTTTTACCTTTCAGGTGGACCAACCGATCGACTAGCTGCAGCACTGATGTGCATTCGGACAGAAGCATTGCGCTGCTGTCAGATTACACGCAAGTCGGTGTATGCGGCGCTGCAAGACGAGATTTCTCCTCTGCAGTAAAAGATACGTTTGCCGAGGCATATGAGCTGAGGAGGTGGCGGTGTTCATATACTTTGGCAAACACTTTGTATATATAAAAAAAAAAATCCCGGCAATGATTTATTCATCCACATCGATTGATGTGAATGGAGAAATCTGGTTTGCCAGGGCATACGAGCTGAAGTGGGTATGGATGTTGGGCGGAGCTCCTATGTCCTGGCAGACGCCTTTCCCCTCCTTTTTCTTTTTTTGGCAGAGATTTTTTCATCCACATTGATCGATGCGAATGAAGAAATCTGTGCCGTTCATTTTTTTCTTTCAGCCCAGAGGCTGAACGGAAAAAAAAAATCTCATTACCCGTATGCTCAATATAAGGAGAATAGCAGAAACTCCTAATGCTGGGCATACATGTAATGATTGCGGAGACCCTCAAATGCCAGGGCAGTACAAACACCCCACAAATAACACCATTTTGGAAAGAAGACACCCCAAGGTATTCGCTGAGGGGCATATTGAGTCCATGAAAGATTGAAATTTTTGTCCCAAGTTAGCGGAAAGGGAGACTTTGTGAGAACAAAATCAAAAAAATCAATTTCCGCTAACTTGTGCCAAATTTTTTTTTTTTCAATGAACTCGCCATGCCCCTCATTGAATACCTTGGGGTGTCTTCTTTCCAAAATGGGGTCACATGTGGGGTATTTATACTGCCCTGGCATTTTAGGGGCCCCAAAGCGTGAGAAGAAGTCTGGTATCCAAATGTCTAAAAATGCCCTCCTAAAAGGAATTTGGGCACCTTTGCCCACCTAGGCTGCAAAAAAGTGTCACACATGTGGTATCTCCGTATTCAGCAGAAGTTGGGGAATATGTTTTGGGGTGTCATTTTACATATACCCATGCTGGGTGAGATAAATATCTTGGTCAAATGCCAACTTTGTATAAAAAAAATGGGAAAAGTTGTCTTTTGCCAAGATATTTCTCTCACCCAGCATGGGTATATGTAAAAAGACACCCCAAAACACATTCCCCACCTTCTCCTGAGTACGGAGATACCAGATGTGTGACACTTTTTTGCAGCCTAGGTGGGCAAAGGGGCCCACATTCCAAAGAGCACCTTTCGGATTTCACAGGTCATTTACCTACTTACCAGACATTAGGGCCCCTGGAAAATGCCAGGGCAGTATAACTACCCCACAAGTGACCCCATTTTGGAAAGAAGACACCCCAAGGTATTCCGTGAGGGGCATGGCAAGTTCCTAGAATTTTTTATTTTTTGTCACAAGTTAGTGGAAAATGATGATTTTTATTTTTTATTTTTTTTTCATACAAAGTCTCATATTCCACTAACTTGTGACAAAAAATAAAAATTTCCATGAACTCACTATGCCTATCAGCGAATACCTTGGGGTCTCTTCTTTCCAAAATGGGGTCACTTGTGGGGTAGTTATACTGCCCTGGCATTCTAGGGGCCCAAATGTGTGGTAAGGAGTTTGAAATCAAATTCAGTAAAAAATGACCTACGAAATCCAAAAGGTGCTCTTTGGAATGTGGGCCCCTTTGCCCACCTAGGCTGCAAAAAAGTGTCACACATCTGGTATCCCCGTACTCAGGAGAAGTTGAGGAATGTGTTTTGGGGTGTCTTTTTACATATACCCATGCTGGGTGAGATAAATATCTTGGTCAAATGCCAACTTTGTATAAAAAAAATGGGAAAAGTTGTCTTTTGCCAAGATATTTCTCTCACCCAGCATGGGTATATGTAAAATGACACCCCAAAACACATTCCCCACCTTCTCCTGAGTACGGAGATACCAGATGTGTGACACTTTTTTGCAGCCTAGGTGGGCAAAGGGGCCCATATTCCAAAGAGCACCTTTCGGATTTGACAGGTCATTTTTTTCAGAATTTGATTTCAAACTCCTTACCACACATTTGGGCCCCTAGAATGCCAGGGCAGTATAACTACCCCACAAGTGACCCCATTTTGGAAAGAAGACACCCCAAGGTATTCCGTGAGGGGCATGGCAAGTTCCTAGAATTTTTTATTTTTTGTCACAAGTTAGTGGAAAATGATGATTTTTTTTTTTTTTTCATACAAAGTCTCATATTCCACTAACTTGTGACAAAAAATAAAAACTTCCATGAACTCACTATGCCCATCAGCGAATACCTTGGGGTGTCTTCTTTCCAAAATGGGGTCACTTGTGGGGTAGTTATACTGCCCTGGCATTCTAGGGGCCCAAATGTGTGGTAAGGAGTTTGAAATCAAATTCTGAAAAAAATGACCTGTCAAATCCGAAAGGTGCTCTTTGGAATATGGGCCCCTTTGCCCACCTAGGCTGCAAAAAAGTGTCACACATCTGGTATCTCCGTACTCAGGAGAAGGTGGGGAATGTGTTTTGGGGTGTCATTTTACATATACCCATGCTGGGTGAGAGAAATATCTTGGCAAAAGACAACTTTTCCCATTTTTTTATACAAAGTTGGCATTTGACCAAGATATTTATCTCACCCAGCATGGGTATATGTAAAAAGACACCCCAAAACACATTCCTCAACTTCTCCTGAGTACGGGGATACCAGATGTGTGACACTTTTTTGCAGCCTAGGTGGGCAAAGGGGCCCACATTCCAAAGAGCACCTTTTGGATTTCATAGGTCATTTTTTACTGAATTTGATTTCAAACTCCTTACCACACATTTGGGCCCCTAGAATGCCAGGGCAGTATAACTACCCCACAAGTGACCCCATTTTGGAAAGAAGAGACCCCAAGGTATTCGCTGATGGGCATAGTGAGTTCATGGAAGTTTTTATTTTTTGTCACAAGTTAGTGGAATATGAGACTTTGTATGAAAAAAAAAAAAAAAAAAAAAATCATAATTTTCCACTAACTTGTGACAAAAAATAAAAAATTCTAGGAACTCGCCATGCCCCTCACGGAATACCTTGGGGTGTCTTCTTTCCAAAATGGGGTCACTTGTGGGGTAGTTATACTGCCCTGTCATTCTAGGGGCCCAAATGTGTGGTAAGGAGTTTGAAATCAAATTCTGAAAAAAATGACCTGTCAAATCCGAAAGGTGCTCTTTGGAAGATGGGCCCCTTTGCCCACCTAGGCTGCAAAAAAGTGTCACACATCTGGTATCTCCGTACTCAGGAGAAGGTGGGGAATGTGTTTTGGGGTGTCATTTTATATATACCCATGCTGGGTGAGATAAATATCTTGGTGAAATGCCAACTTTGTATAAAAAAATGGGAAAAGTTGTCTTTTGCCAAGATATTTCTCTCACCCAGCATGGGTATATATAAAATGACACCCCAAAACACATTCCCCACCTTCTCCTGAGTACGGAGATACCAGATGTGTGACACTTTTTTGCAGCCTAGGTGGGCAAAGGGGCCCATATTCCAAAGAGCACCTTTCGGATTTGACAGGTCATTTTTTTCAGAATTTGATTTCAAACTCCTTACCACACATTTGGGCCCCTAGAATGCCAGGGCAGTATAACTACCCCACAAGTGACCCCATTTTGGAAAGAAGAGACCCCAAGGTATTTCGTTATGGGCATAGTGAGTTCATAGAAGTTTTTATTTTTTGTCACAAGTTAGTGGAATATGAGACTTTGTAAGAAAAAAAAAAAAAAAAAAAAAAAATCATCATTTTCCGCTAACTTGTGACAAAAAATAAAAAGTTCTATGAACTCACTATGCCCATCAGCGAATACCTTAGGGTGTGTACTTTCCGAAATGGGGTCATTTGTGGGGTGTTTGTACTGTCTGGGCATTGCAGAACCTCAGGAAACATGACAGGTGCTCAGAAAGTCAGAGCTGCTTCAAAAAGCGGAAATTCACATTTTTGTACCATAGTTTGTAAACGCTATAACTTTTACCCAAACCATTTTTTTTTTTACCCAAACATTTTTTTTTTTATCAAAGACATGTAGAACTATAAATTTAGAGCAAAATTTCTATATGGATGTCGTTTTTTTTGCAAAATTTTACAACTGAAAGTGAAAAATGTCATTTTTTTGCAAAAAAATCGTTAAATTTCGATTAATAACAAAAAAAGTAAAAATGTCAGCAGCAATGAAATACCACCAAATGAAAGCTCTATTAGTGAGAAGAAAAGGAGGTAAAATTCATTTGGGTGGTAAGTTGCATGACCGAGCAATAAACGGTGAAAGTAGTGTAGGTCAGAAGTGTAAAAAGTGGCCTGGTCTTTCAGGGTGTTTAAGCACTGGGGGCTGAGGTGGTTAAGCAGAGAGGAAAAAAAAAAAAAAAGCGATTTTAAATGCAAGTACAAGAATACAAACACTTAACTTTCAATGATCTCTGCTGCAATCCACACTCAGCCACCTGCAATCACTCCACAAAACCACACACAGCTCTAGAACTCCTTGTTTTTTAACTCCACTTAATAAGAAGCCACTTAGTAGAGCAAGCCTCAGAAAGAGCAGGCTCTGAAGAGTATAAGTGGCTCAATTTATAGCACCTGGTTGCCCCGGGCACTCGCCTTAATTAAGCAGTGAGAGAAAAAAAAAGCGATTTTAAATGCAAGTACAAGAATACAAACACTTAACTTTCAATGATCTCTGCTGCAATCCACACTTTGACCCATTTTGCAAAGGAATGGAAGTTGCCTAATAATTATGCACACCTGATATAGGGTGTTGATGTCATTAGACCACACCCTTCTCATTACAGAGATGCACATCACCTAATATGCTTAATTTGTAGTAGGCTTTCGAGCCTATACAGCTTGGAGTAAGACAACATGCATAAAGAGGATGATGTGGTCAAATTTACTCATTGCTAATACTTCTGCACTCCCTGTATAGAGCCAAAAACTTTTAGGATTGTGTCAATTTCCCAATATTTATGGACCTGACTGTATAAAGCCCTCAGCCCTTGTATAAAGGGCACAGTTTCGCCTGCATTTCAGGCTTGCATATTCAATCAATATGACCCGCTTTCAATGGTGAATCTATATTTTGGTTACTCACAACCCTTTGCGCTGATCAGGAGATTCTTTCCTGCATATGGAAGTTGTTACAGGCCCTGGGCGGAATACCTGTGCGTGAATTTGATGCGAACTATACATGGCCATGTATTGAAACCTTACTATTTAGGAGAAAAAAACTTTGCCTGACTCACGAAAACCTACAGACGGATCAAGTCCCACAAGATTTGAGACGAGATCCTGAGAGGCGCTGAAAAGAGAAACCAACACTGCTGGACTGGGACGTGAATGGTGGGACGCCACCTGTAACATCTGCCACTGGACGCTCCCATATATATGGGTTTTCTGTACTGGGACTTTCACCGATACATATAGGTCTCCAGAAGCAATTTAACAGACATTATATTTTTATTTTTATGTCATGTATTTATTTGATTCGATCTTATCGACCGATCCATCGGAATCGATTTTTTATAATCGACATTTTATTGATATATTGTACTATCGATGACAGTATTGAGATTGCATTATTTTATTGTGTTAAAATAAATTAGTTTGGTTCCACATCTCTTCGAGTGGTTTGAGTGCCGGTCCAACCTAACATTCACTATTTCAATTCACTGAGAGCAAGGGGTAGCTCTTTTTGTCCAGAGCACCAGGCGTGATTGTTCATAGTGAGCCATCTGTCTACTGTTCTCAGCATATACTGTATATGTGTGTGTGTGTGTGTGTATATATATACATAAACTGCAATCATCATTCTGTATTCCAGTAATAGACCCCGTACATCATTGCATTAGATACATCCCCCACTTAACTCCTTAACGCCTGATGACATACATGTACGTCAGATCTGGACATGACTCAAAGCCTAGTGACGTAAATGTACTGCATGGTGATTAGGCAGGTGCAGGAGCTGCACCCGCACGATCGGAGCAGGGGTCTGGCACTCACTGATAGTCGGACCCCTGCTGTATGCGCCGAAATCAGCGCTGACTGCGGCACATGCGAGCTTCAGACATGTGCGGGATGTCCATCGGGTCCCCGCTCTGCTGTGACAGGGACCCGATGGCAGGGAAGGTAGCCCAATGCCTTCCTTAGTCATCGTGGCTGCCTTTAGGGAGGGCCTGTGAGATTCAGCCCCCTCTATTACACTGGTAATACACTTATAGCCAATGCATTACAATACAGAAGTATTGTAATGCATTGTAAAGGGAACTAGACCCCCAAAAATTAAAGTCCCAGAGGGGGACAAAAAAGAAACTGAAAAAAAAAAGTTAAAAAATATAGGTTTTGAAACCAAAAAATGGTGTCCTTTTAAAAAAAATAAAGTTAAATAAAAATAAATTAAAAAAAAAGAGAAATAGACATATTATGTATCGCCGCATCCGTATCGATCTGCTCTATAAAAATATCACATAACCTAACCCCTCAGGTGAACACCATAAAAAAAAAAAAAACTGTGCTAAATAATTTTTTTTTTGTCATATTACATCGCTAAAAGTGCAACACAACGCAATCAAAACAGTGTATGACCCCCAAAATAGAACCAATTTAACCGTCACCTTATCCCACAAAAAATGAGCCCGTACCTAAGACAATCGCCCAAAAAATAAAACAAATATGGCTATCAGAATATGGAGACATTAAAACATGATTTATTTTGCTTCAAAAATGCTATTATTGTGTAATAATAAAATACAAACAAATATATATACATACTAGGAATCGCCACGTCCGTATTAACTAGCAGTATAAAAATATCACATGACCTAACCCCTCAGGTGAACACTGTAAAAAAAAGAAAATAAAAACTGTGTCAAGAAAGCCATTTTTTATGACACCTTACATAACAAAAAGCATAATACCAAGTAATCACATTTTTGGTAAATTTTGCATAAAAAAAAATGCTAATTACATTTTGTGACTGAATTTTTCCACTGTCATGAAATACAATATGTGACGAGAAAACAATCTCATAATGGCCTGGAGTTACTACCACATAAAGTGACACATGTCATATTTGCTCAAAATGGCCTGAGCAGAAAGGAGAAAAATGGCCCGGTCATTAAGGGGTGAATTTGCATTTGTTATGAATAACTAACTAACTAACTATATAATCATCATAAATATCATTAACTAACGAATTGTAATGTAAATCGTCAGTGCTTTAACAAATACTACACACAATGCACTAATTGCCTCTTAATCTAAATTGAAAGTAATTTATATATTTTTTTAAATCCTAACAGTACTCAGTAAATAAAAAAATAAAAATGATGAAGCTGCAGCAAGCCGACCAAAGGGCAATGCTGGAGATCAGCACCCAGCAAAAGATAATACGGGAGCAGCAAAAGAGGTTACATCAGCAGCAGTGGCATCTGGATAAGAAGGTGCATCAGCTGGAGGAGCTGCACTGTAAAGGGATCCAGGAGTTGCTGAACCTCCATAAACAACTAAAAAAGTTGCCTTAACGGCATATTTGTTCATCATCATTGTTTAAAAATATTTCTTTACGTTCTAACGTGTGCTTCATTTTTAGATATTGTGTTTGGTTAATTTTAACGGATAAGGTTGCAGGAAAGCCCCTTTAGTCCTGGGGCAAACTCATCTGGATCAGGACAGACAGACAGCAGCAGGTAAGGTAATGGTGGAGGTAAACGACCTACACAAAAAATCTGCAGGATCAGGACAGACAACAGCAGCAGCAGGTACATAGAAAAAGGTGTAGTATAAGGCCTACACATAGCTCGCCCAACTCATCTGGACAGATATCAGTAGGTAAATGTAATGGTGTAGTATAAAGCCTACACATAGCTGGGCCAAACTCAGAACAGACTGGAGCCTGTTTTTTGTTTGTAGCAGGAATATGTTCCCAGGAATGGGCCCCCGCCAGAAAAAAAACTTATACACCTCTGACAAGCCATTTTTGTATTTCAAAGGATTTTAAGATTGTAAAGGCCACAAGAAATAAAAAAAATTATATATATATAATATATATATATATTTATTTATATAAACATTTATATATAACACATGACAAGGCACAGCCTCAAGAAAAAGAGCTTTATTAAACCAAAAGCAACGTTTCAGTCCACACAGTGGACCTTTCTCAAGCAGTAACAAAAGTGAATGGTGCCAATTACAAATACAAACTCAGGTGATTATTTAATGAAAACTATTAATAATTGAATTAGATTAAATGTGTTTGATTCATATTGTGTCTAAACATAAAAAATTATGTAAAAAATAATTCAATAATATACAAGTATCCATACTTTTAAGAGATTATTAACTTCCATTAAAGTATGTGAATTCATATTATCTCCTTAATTCATCACAATCCCGGATTTAAAAAAATATGTCAAAAAGCAATTTTGGCGGGGGCGTGGCCGCGAAGCCGAGGAATATGGCCGCTTGATTTTAGAGCTCCTGCTCCAGCAAAGCATTCCAGTCTAGCAGAACCCTATATTCGCTCTCTAATCTTGCCTTTCGGTGCCGGCCGGTACCGGAACCCTCCCTGATGATGACCAGGGGAAGCAGGGGAAGCTGGAGTTTTTCTTCTGCCAAGATCAGGACAAAGATGGCGCCGGCACATGAGACCTGCAAGCAGAGCCTACCTCCAGCCCGACATCCTCTGCAAGTGTGTGCTCTCCCCGAGCCTCAGACGATGGAAGCTCGCAGCAATAGAGCCCCCTTGGTTCCCCGCAAGATGCCGGATGGGTGAGAGCATGAATACCATTAAAGGGGAGAAGACGGGGCACAAAAATGCATCTCCGGGCAACCCTGTGGCACAACGGTCTCCTACTACAAGCCCGGCGAAGCAGAGACCTAGGCTACAAGATCCCGCCGCAGAAGTCCAGGAAGCTTGTGGAAGCCAAGGCCTGAAAGACACCGGTACCTTGACAGATTTGCTTCGCAACTTCCACACGGACGATAAACCTGCGTCCAGCATTTTACTAAAGGACATGCTCCTGGCCTTTAATCATTCGGTCACCAACCATTTGTCGCAGTTAATCGCGCCTATCCAAACATCTGTCACTGACCTGGACAATAGAGTTCAGCATGTTGAACAAAAATGGGCAAATTCGCACAAAAGTCGCACAATAGCCTAATAGACTCCCACGATAACCAGTCGGAGGAAATCACATACCTCCGAGCGAAAGTGGCGGATCTAGAGGACCGGTCCCGCAGAAATAACTTGAAACTGCGTGGAGTGCCGGAGACGGTCCTGGCTACGGATCTCCAAGCCTACATTAAAAAGCTGATTAAACTCCTCTTGCCTGATTGCACTGAACAAGATCTCATCATCGATCGGTCTCACAGGATTGCTAAACCAAAGCATCTACCTGATGATACACCACGGGATGTTCTGGACCGTTTGCGCTTCTTCGACGCCAAAGAAGACACCCTGGCGGCGGCAAGGAAAATGGATACCTTGCCGGATCCGTACCAACCAGTAAAGCTCTTCGCGGAACTCTCCATAGCTACCTTGCAATTATGACGCATGCTAGCTCCCATTACCCTAGCGCTGAGATCACATTCTATTCCATACCAATGGGGTTATCCTGTAAAGTTGCTAGTTCAGAGGAATGGAGCTGTAGTGGTTATGCGTTCAGTAGAAGAGGGTAAAGCTGTACTAGCCACCTGGAACATCACAGCGGCTGAGGTCCCTCCTGCGAAACAACACCAACATCTACCAGAAGATGGAGAGTGGCATCAGGTTAGAAAGACGCCGTCAGAAGAAACACTGCTGAAGGGTTCTCTTACTTATCCTGCATCCAGCAGGAGCAGGATTTGTTCTACCTTCTTGGATCCTCCTGGTAGTAGGCATGACTGTTTCCTCCCCCCTACGAAGACCACAAGGGGTTTTGCATTCTAACCCTTGTGCTATTCCATCACTGCCCCAATACTTGGGCAGTCAGTTTTGGTTCACATTGTTAATGTTCATAATTTTTTACCTGTACTTTTTCTTTGAGCCGTGTCCCTATTTCACCATACATTTGATTGTAATGCAATGTACTGATGCGTGCCTCCCTCTACATCATCTGAGCGATTTCTCATTTGCAGGTATACACTTAATAAGATGGTGTTGACAGTAGGATCCTTAAATGTAAGGGGCTTGAATAGTCCATTCAAGAGGCGGATGCTGTGGAGGGAGGCTGTCTCGATCAAGTGTGATATTTTTTGTGCACAAGAGACACACATAGTGGAGGCAGATGTAGGGAGGTTAAAGCATCCAACTTTCCCGACCTTGATTCACTCCCACGGTATAGGTAAAAAGAGGGGAGTGCTTTTAGCGATACGGAACTTAGTGGCACACACGGAGAAGATTACAGTAGTAGAATCAGGGGGACGCTATGTTATACATGTGTGTTCTATAAATAATGTCATCTACACTTTAGTAGGTGTGTATGCCCCGAACATCCGGCCTTTGCGGTTTCTAAACAAGTTTTTAAAAAAAATACAGTCTTTGAGGGAAGGCAGAGTTATCATTGTGGGGATTTTAATCTAGTCCCTGACACATCTCAGGACTCTTCCTCCATCTCAAGAACCTGCTCCACCTCTCTTGCACCGTCATTGCTGGCTAACTCCCTGTTTGATGTATGGCGCATTCAACATGCATCCGAGAGGGATTTCTCATATTACTCACCTGCACATCAAACTTACTCCTGCATAGATTTTATTCTAGTAGATAGGGCCTCCCTGGCTGCCTCCGTACGGTCCTCTATTGGGACAATTACCTGGTCGGACCACGCCTCAGTGTCCTTAGAATTGACAGAATAATTTACCACCTCACCAAATCCGATATGGAGGGCTAATGAATTCATACTGGCTAATACAAAGTACCAATCTGAGGTGTCCGCTGCCTTACAGGAATATTTTAAATTCAACGCTGCCTCTGTGTCGGATCCCACTATAGTATGGACAGCTCATAAGGCGTTTATTAGGGGCATTCTACTGAAGTTGAGCCATAGGCACAAAAAATTGAGGGAAAAAACACCAAATGACCTTATATTGCAAATACAAAATGCAGAAGCACAAATAAGATCTCCCCATCACTGGAGCTCTCTGAAAAAGTTAAGAGTTCTTAGATCTCAGCTTAGAGAAATTTTCCTGCACACATATGAGCTCTCTCTTAAAAAGACTAAAGACTAAAAGACTAAAGAAGATATATACTATTCACAAGCCAATAAAGCAGGGAGGTTGCTAGCAAGTCGGGTAAAAGCAAGGGCCTTGAAATCAAGGATAGCTTTCCTTTGGGACCCCTCCAAATCCTACAAATTGTATGATCTGAAGGCTATAGCCAACAGATTCATGTCTTACTATTCCCAACTGTACAATTTTAAAGATGAATCAGGTTTTGTCCCTGCCTCTCCTGGAGACATAGTGTCACTACCAGAGCTTTGAGACGTTCTCACAGCTCTGTTTCTCCACCCCTGTGATGATGTCACTACTAGAGCTTGGAGGAGTTCTCACTGCTCTGTTTCTCCACCCCTGTGATGAGCTCTTTACTTTCTGTTTCCTTCCTCCCAGCTGTTCCTCCTGCGTTTGATTTCCCTGCCTTTAAATCACCCCTCCTCCTTTTGTAGTGTGTGGATTATATTTCTCATTTGAGTTGTAGCTCTTGCTTGAGTATCTTCCCTTGTATGCTATCCTTTCACTGGACCTGTGTTCTGCTGCAGCAAGTACTCCGGATATTGCCAGCCTGTCTTTGGATCCGTCTTCACTGCGGCTGCAGCTCCTTCAGCTAAGTGTGCAGACATTGTAGTGTATCTGTGTGTTTTCTGACTGGATCCGAGGCGACAACGGTTCCCTCCATATACTGAGCAGGGCACCGGTGGCCGTGCCCCTTCCACTATTGTAGGGGTTACAGTGGTCATCAGTCTTAGGTACGCGGGCATGCCTCGTTCCACCATTTGGATTCGGGCATGGGCTTAGCAGCATAGGGAGAGCTTTGAGGGTCTGACAGGGGTCACCCTTTATCCTCCCTAGTTTGGGTCCGGTCAGTAGCTCTATTTTCTGTGCATGCTCTTGTTGCTCACATACAGCCGTGACACATAGACAATTTTCTGAGATCTTTAACGATACCCTCTCGGGATAAATGCCAAAGCGAATCCCTTTGTGCTCTCTCAGGTCGAAATCTCTAAAATAATAAATGGTTTGCCACTTCATAAAAGTCCGGGTCCAGATGGGCTTCCAAACTCCTACTACAAAATCTTCTCCGATTGCCTGCTCCTGCATCTTCATGCAGCTCTGTCTCGTGCCATGGCAATGGGGAAAATGCCAAAGGAAATGCTATATGCGGTTATCGTGACTCTGCCCAAAACCGGAAAGGACCATTCAACTCCACAAAACTTCCGCCCCATTTCCTTACTTAATACAGATCTTAAGATCTACGCAAAGATTTTAGCAACCCGATTAGCTGACATCATCCCCACCTTAGTGGCCCCAGATCAAGTAGGGTTTGTGCAGGGGCGTCAGATCACGGATAATTCAAGGAGGGTACTGAACTTGAACGACTTTGTTAATCGGGCCCGAGTACCGATTAGCAAATGGAGTATTAGCAAATGGAGTATTGTCTGACCCGTTTGTGTTGTCTAATGGCATGAGGCAGAGATGCCCCTTATCACCTTTAATATTCATCTTATCCCTAGAACCACTGGCGCAGGCAATCCGACAGGCGACTGATGTGGCGGGAGTACAAATTGGAGACAGACAACATTGCATATCGATGTATGCAGACGACATTATTTTGTCTTTAACAAACCCTCGGGTGTCCTTGAAAGTATTGATGGACATCATTCGTTCTAACGGGGCCCTCTCATACTACAAGATCAATGAAAGCAAATCCCAAGCCCTCCCACTGGGGATCCCAGAGACAATATTGTCCCAGATGAAATAGGAATTCTCATTAGATTGGCAAGACTCTATGGTCCAGTACCTGGGTTTTAAAGTGACAGTCACCCCTCAGGAACTATACAAAGCCAATTTCTTCCCCCTCCTGCATTCGCTCCAACCAGAGCTCAACAGCATAGCCAAATCAGAACTATCTTGGTTGGGACGCATTGCAGCTTTTCAACAGCATATACTCCCAAAATTATTATATCTATTCCGTACTATCCCCATTCCGGTCCCGGTGTCCTTTTTTAACCTAGCTAATAGAGTGTTAAGCTCCTTCATTTGGAACAAGACCAGACCGAGAATTGCCAGAAGCATTATGTGTAGACATAAAAGATGCGGGGCTAAGGCATACCCAACCTGTATGATTACTACCTAGCTTCCAGAATCAATCAGCTAAAGGAGTGGTGGAGAGGAGAAACAGGAAAACACTCGGTGCACATTGAACAATCACAAATTCCAGGTCGAAATTTACGTGCCCTATTAATGGCCGCATTGCATGATTGCTATTCAGGCCTTCAACCCGTATATTATGTCTCCACATCAATAGCTTTGTGGAAAACGTACCATGAAAAAGGACGAGCTGCCCCTATATCAATGGCGCATCTAACCCCAATCGAATCTCTCCAATATCTGATCCCGGATCTGAACGTGAAGTTATGGAGAAACAGTGGAATTACTACAGTGACCGACCTATTGTCAGGCTCGGTTTTAAAATCCTTTGACACTGTTAAACGGGCTTTTAATATCCCCCAAAAGGAAGCGTTCTCTTATCTTAAGATAAGACACACGCTGCTGAATAACCCCTCTTTCACTCTTAAAAATCACATTCAGTTACTAATCCAGTGGTCCATGACGGGCTCCGCACAAACAGGGCTCAAACCTTTATACATGTATTTAGGGGATAAAGACCGGTTTCTTAAAACAGCTCCACTCCTAGCGTGGGAGGCAGTTTAAAACAAACATTTACCCCTGCGCAATGGTCAGCTGCAAACAAGCTCATTATTTCCACTCTCAAATGCTCCTCACATTTAGAGTCTTACTTTAAAACAACACTTAGATGGTATTATACCCCGGTCAGGTTATATGCCTTCTTCCCATAACACAAATGTGGAATGTTGGAGAGGTTGCGGTTGTAAAGGGACACTGCTTCACATACTTTGGGCCTGTCCGGGGATCTACTCTCTTTGGTCTCAAGTATTCACTAAAATATCTGGAATTGCTGGATATCAGATTTCTCCGGACCCAGCCCTTGCCCTGTTATTGATGGACCTGGATAAAATTCCACTTAAGTCTAGGACTATCATTTTGCACTTACTACTTGCCACTAAGTTAGCAATCACGAGGAATTGGAAAAGCACCAATATCCCTGATCTACAAGAAATTATCAGAGCGGTAAACACCACAAAATCATATGAATATATGTTAGCTCACCAAACTTTCCAAGTAGCCCGGCATGTTTTGTTATGGGAGCCCTGGGGAGGTCTGTGTCCAGCAGTTCCGGAAAGTGTGGGGTATTGATAAATGGTTGCTTCAGGGAGGTGTGGGGGATGGGGGGTGGGGATCGGATGTGATTGTACATGTATAACCTCGATTGTCTCTATTTATTGATGCATATGTATTTTAATGGTGACAAGAAGATACGGCCCAGACTGTTGTTTGACTTTTGTTTTGCTTTGTTTTGTATGATATTATTTTGCTATGATAATCTGTACTCATAGTATACTTTGTCTTTGCATCTAAAAGAAAAGAAATTGGAGTTTCATGCTCAGTGATACATCCTACTGTCTGTACAATGTACTATTTATGGCATGAGCAACTACTCTGATCATAAAAATCTATTGAAACTAAAAAGCAATTTTGGCAATAAAATATTCGGTGTACCGATTAAACATAATGGAGAGGGCCAAGAACTAACCAGCAAGGATCCAATATAGCGTCCCATTTGGTTAACAGCGTATGTTGGCGCATTGCTTCCGCATTACATAACGAAAGATGTGATGCAATATTGTGATCGCATGGAAGCAGGAACACATACAGGCCACTAGTGTCCATAGACAGGGTGTTCACATGATACCAGATCACGTGGTCGCACCAGAAACTGAACGCAAGCTGAGCCACAAACGCATCCTGTCTATGCGGTCACATGATAGCAAACCTTGGAAATGATAAGAATAACTCCCAAAATGGTGACATGGCTTCAAGAATATTATATATACCACAGCAGTTTATATTGAAAAAAAAAATTGGTGAATAAACCGTAACACTGCATGATTGTATTTTATTAAAAAGAATATATATATATATATATATATATATATGTAAATATTGACAATATATCATGAACAGAGCTCATGCGCAAAAAATTAAGCATGCACACCAGTTTAAGAAAATTTTAATACAAGCATACACATAGCTGGGCCTAATTCAGCAGGAACAGAACAGACAGCAGCAGGGAAAGGTTAACACTGTAGTATAGGGCATAACCATAGCTAGGCCTAACTCAGTAATATCAGGACAGACAGCAGCATCTTGAAAATGATAATGCTTAGAGGTGGGACGAATCCAATTTTTTTCAAATCCGAATCCGAAAAGGTTCTCGAATATATTGAATCCTTCGAATCTCGAATTCTACGAATCCTGTACATAATTGTGTGAACGGTGTAAGAAACAAAGTCAGACCGCGTCAGTTTGTCTGAACCTCCACCTCCTAGTCACGGTGGCACCCTATATGACCGCGATGACCCCTGCTATGACCCCTGCTCCTATCACTACAGAACATACAGGGTAATACAGCGCACATACCTCTTACATCCAGTGACGTCTCCTTTGATGTAGATGTTCTCTTTCCTCATCTTCTCCTTTCAGACCTTCAGACCAGACCACCATTTTTCAGCCATTTTTCGTCTCTGCAGTTTGACAAAAAAAAATCTTAGTTTACTACTTTTCCATCATCCTCCCATCTTCTGGACAAATCATCCTAACACCCCCAATACTGTTCCGCTGTGCTTCATTCATAAAGTAGGCGGCGCAGGAACGTGACATCAGTCAGTCACTCTGCCGCTCGTCTGCCCAGCCGGCCTGCATTACGATATCAGTAGCCCTGTGAGTAGGATATATTGAATGTTATACTGCAGAGGGGGCAGCATGAATCATTATTTATTGAATTACACGTTTTATAACTGTACTGGAGCGGCGGGTCCGGAGCACAGTGAACGCACCGGCCCCCAGCTCCTCCTCCCAGTCCCTCCCACCGGGATTCGTATCCAGTAAATTACGTCGGGATTCGAGTCCACGAATCCAGCAAGATTAGAGGGATTCGTGGATTCGACGAATCCCCCATCCCATCTCTAATAATGCTGTAGTGTCAGGTGTACACATATTTGGATGTAAATCAGCAGGACCAGAACAGACAGCAGCAGGGAAATGGTGATGCTGTAGTATAGGGCATACACATAGCTGGGCATAACTCAGTAATATCAGGACAGACAGCAGCAGCTTGAAAATGGTAATACTGTAGTATTACAGGGAAATAGTAACGCTGTAGTATAAGGCATACACATACAGTGCTTTCCATAATTATTCATACCGCTGGCAAATTTTGACTTAAAGTTACTTTTATTCAACCAGCAAGTAATATTTTGAAGGAAAATGACATAGGTGTCTCCCAAAAGATAATAAGACGATGTACAAGAGGCATTATTTGTGGAAAAAAAATATTTCTCAGCTTTTATTTACATTTGAGCAAAAAGTGTCCATTCCAAAATTAATCATACCCTTCACAAACTGTCACAGTCTGTGGGAAAATCAAAAGTTGCATACCATTCCAAATAGTCCAAGCTGTTCTAAAGCACCCTAATTACCCTGATTAATTGGGAACAGCTGTTTTAATGAACTCAACAGGTGAAAAACAGCAGCTCTCTGCATTTGGTTTGTGGACAGTCATGGCTAAGACAAAGGAGCTCAGTGAGGACCTGCGGCTGCGCATTGTGGCTGCTCACAAGTCAGGAAAGGGCTACAAGACCATTTCTAAATGTTTTCAAGTTCCAGTGGCTACAAAGTATTATTAAAAAATACAAGATGTTCCGCACTGTGGAAAATCTCAGAAGACGTGGTCGGAAGCCAAAAGTGGCACCTTTGCTGGCAAGGAGGATAGTTAGAGAGGTGAAAAAGAATCCAAGGATCACCACCAAGGCCATCCTGGTGAATCTGGGCTCTGCTGGTGGCAATGTCTCAAGGCAGACAATCCAACAGACACTGTACACTGCTGGGTTCCACGGATGCAGACCAAGGAGGTCGCCACTTCTCCAGATAAGGCACACAAAAGCTCGCTTGGCTGTGCAAAAGCTTATCTGGACAAAAAAGAAGACTTCTGGTCTTCTGTGTTATGGTCAGATGAAACAAAAATTGAATTGTTTGGTCACAATGATGTTTCCTTCATTTGGCGTAAAAAAGGAGAAGCCTTCAACCCAAAGAACACCATTCCCACTGTCAAACATGGTGGTGGGAACCTAATGCTTTGGGGGTGTTTTTCAGCCAATGGACCAAGGAACCTAATCACAGTAAATTGCACCATGAAAAAAGAGCAATACATGAGGATTTTCAACGACAACATCAGGCAGTCTGCAGAGAAACTTGGCCTTGGGCACCAGTGGACATTTCAGCATGACAATGTGTCACCGCCAGCTCTCTGAGAAGGTCTGGCAGACGTTCTTCTGTACCTCTTGCATGATGTTGTCACGGCGGACAGGATATAAGATACATAAATCACAAAACAAGTTTTCTAGGCGAGAAGCTGGGGATAAGGTCACCTCCTAGCTAATCTCTAACTGCTCTCCCTATTCTGCTTTGCCCACATTCAGACCTTGAAGGTAGGAATAATGTGTCCTCGTGCCTGGGCTGAGAATACCCTAGAATCCCTGAGATGGGGAAAGGGGAAAAATGGACAGCCTGCTCCCTCAGAACCAGGAGGGGACAGACGACACACAAAAGCCAAGACAGCCAACCAAAGAAATAAGAAACCAACTTATCTTATCTGAGCCGGAAAAGCCAATCCTTCACTCCTTACTTCCACAGACTGACTGAGCTATAACCCGCACGGCCCCCTGGGAGTGAAAGTAATTTAAGCCAATGACCCCACCCAGAGCACCTGAAGGGAGGCGGATCTAGCACGACTCCAAAACAAAAAAAATGATTAGACACGTGCTGCTAATCTGACAGACCTCCGCACATTGTCTGAGCAGGGCATGACAGATGTTCTTTGTTTTGGTTTCACTTTGTCATCTCCTTTCCTTCTCCCAGCTGTCACCTATTCACACTAATTGCCTCCCTTTATATTCCCTCCCATACTGCCTCACTTTGCGGTTTATACTACTTCCTGGATTGAAGTGATCACTGCTGGAGACTTCTGTTACTGCTTGTTCAGATAAGTCCTTTCTTGTATTGTGTTTCTTTGCTGGCTTGATTCTAGGTGACCCTGACTCCCTCCGTATTAAGTGCAGGGAGCCGGTGGTCGTGTCCCCTCACTATTATAGGGTTTTCAGGTGTCATACAGTCTAGGTACAAGGGCATGCAATCGTCTACCTCTGAGACTTTTTGTATGTGCTTAGCAGTCAGGGTGAGCTCTTAGGGTTTTACAGGGGTCACCTTTATGCTCCTTAGTTTGGGATCAAGCCAGTCGGATGTTTATCCATAACTTCCAGCTATCTGCTATATCATCCGTGACACAATGACCCAAAACACACAGCAAAAGTGGTGAAGAAATGGTAAGCAGACAACAACATTAACGTTTTGGAGTGGCCCAGACAGAGTCCAGACTTTAATCCAATTGAAAATCTGTGGAGGGAGCTAAAGATCAGGGTGATGGCAAGAAGACCTTCCAACCTGAAAGATTTGGAGCTCATTGCTAAAGATGAATGGGCAAAAATACCTGTGGAGACATGCAAAAAGCTGGTCTGCAATTATGGGAAGCGTTTGATTGCTGTAATAGCCAATAAAGGCTTTTCTATTTATTATTGAGAAGGGTATGAATAATTTTGGACTGGAAACATTTGTAAATAGAAGCTGAGAAATGTTTTTTTTCCACAATAATGCCTTTTGTACATCATCTTATTATCTTTTGGGAGACACCTATGTCATTTCCCATCAGAAAATTACTTGCTGGTTGAATAAAAGTAACTTTAAGTCAAAATTTGTCTGGGGTATGAATAATTATGGGCAGCACTGTAGATGGCCCTAACTCAGCAGGAACAGAACAGACAGCAGCAGGGAAATGGTAACGCTGTAGGACAAGGCCGACACATAACTCATCAAGATCAGGACAGACAGCAGCAGCAGATAAATGTAACGGTGGAGTACAAGGTCTACACATAACTTAACATGATCAGGACAGACAGCAGCAGGTACATGTTAATGGTCGACTCTAAGGCCTACACATAGCTTGGCCTAACTCAGCAGGAACAGACAGCAGCAGGTTCTTTGTTTGCAGCAGGAATGTTTTCTCAGGAATGGGCCCCCACCAGACCTGGGCAACAACAAAAATAAACTTAGACACCTCTAAAAGCAGCAGCAGGTTCTTTTTTTGCAGCAGGAATGTGTTCCCAGGAATGGGCCCCCACCAGACCTGGGCAACAACAAAAATAAACTTAGACACTTCTATAAGTAGCAGCAGATTCTTTGTTTGCAGCAGAAATGTATTCCCAGTGTTCCCAGGAATAGGCCCCCACCAGACCTGGGCAACAACAAAAAATTAATTAGACACCTCTTACAGCAGCAGGTTTGTCATCAAGAGCAGGAATGTTCTCCCATGCATACAAAAATCTATATTTTCCTTTGAAAAAATTGTTTATCGATTATATTGTAAGTTTGTACAGCCCACAATACATTAGCACGACATTAGCTCTACACGCTGCCCGCACCGGTCTGCTTTCAGTTTCCATATCGGGCACATCGAGAGGACCGGATTACCGTATGTTTTTCTGGAACCTACAGGATCTGATTTTCTATGTTAAGTCCACAAAGCTGAAGCAATGCTGCATTCGTTTTGTGGGGTAAGTCTACCGGCTGTTCGATGTAACTCAAAACATGGTGCCTTCAAAACAGACTCTAAACTCTGCTCTGCTGGATGACAGTGTAGGTGCTTCCCGGTGCCTGTCAGCCCCTTCCTGGTGACATCTGCCCTGGGCTGTGTGACACTACCCCCGTGTGTAGCCAAGCCTCGCATCTAAAGGCTTATTCTGCAGCATGACCTGCGATCGATGATACGGGCTGCGCACTGGAGGCAGCCACCGAGGACCCTGCCAGCAGCCAGGGACCGTGACTGAGTCATCACCGAGGGGAGGGGACACTTCCACACCCGGGACGAGGCAAGTTGGTTCCTCACTGGCTTCTGTGCTGTGATGGGCAGAGGACGGCTGGGTGCTGCCGATGGCTGGAGCACGGCGTGTGTGTGGCACTTATCATGTATGGGTCATGTGAGCGTCGGGAACCATGATTCTTCACAGACAAAAGGAGGATGAGAGAGCCGCTGCTAAACCCCACCAGTCCTGCTGCCCTCTGGCTTGGAGGAATCAGCCCAGACTTGATGTGCCCGATATAGAAGCTGAAAGCAGACTGGTGTGGGCAGCGTGTGGAGCACTGTGTGCCAATTGGTATCTGAGAGGTTTATTTTCCAGGTTTATGTATGGAGGGCATTGTACAGAGATCACACAGAGGACTAAGGGTTACGCTATACTAGGGCTGAAACGATTAATCAATTTAATTGAGTTATTCGACACAAAAAGCAAATGTGGTCAAGTTCCTTTTGACATTTAAGATCTACTGTTCCTACTAATGTTTATGAACTACTGTTCTAGCGCCTGTTATTCTAACAGGCTTAATGTGTAGTATATATATATATATATATATAAAATATAAATATATATATATATATTTCAAAAATTAGTTAAATGAATGAATAAATCAATAAGAGGTTTAATAAATTAATGAAAAAATATATAAATAAACTCGATTGGAAAAAAATAAATAAATTGTTCGCCAAAAAAATACGTAAAGAAATTCAACAATAGAGAAATAAATAAATAAAGTCATCAATAAATAAATAAATATATAAATATATAAAAAATGCATCCATAAATAAATACATAAATAAATAAATCTATAAATTCCTAAATAAATTCCTCAATACAGAAATATACAAACAAACTGAAAAAAATGGCATGGTGTTAAACACATATGCAGTTGTGCTTGTATATACAGGGGAGCAAATCCTGCACTTGCCCGTTGCTAATGGCGATCCCCAGCAAAAATGCATACAGTGGAGGATGCCTGCAGCGGACCACAAGTACCACAAAAAACATCCTACACAAGATAGCAATTATGTGGATGTGATAACCAATATAACAATATAATAATATTAGGAAAGACAGGTGCACTCTGCGGTCTTACTAAACCCTCAAACTAATGGTAAAATTGAGAGATTAGCCAACATGTCCTACTATGGAGGACATGTCTGAGCCCAAGCACCGCGCCAAGGTTTCTCAAGTAGCTCGGGTCCTAACACTCACCTACTTGAGCCGTATGGGCAATACCAGGGGCCAGTAGGCAAATTACAGGAGCGTAAGGTCCGACTCACAGACAACTCACCAGTTACCTCCAGCATGTAGCCATGCTAACAATGGGATGATAGAGGAGTCTGCGAGTCCCACTCAAGACTGGCTGATATGGCCCAGGCCTTGCAGGTGCACCTAAATGTAGCCTGTGGATGGAAAACAGGCACATTTAAATTGGAGTTTATACACCTCCAGGCTTCTCTATATACAAACAAACTAAAAAAAATGGCATGGTGTTAAACAGGCAGGTGTAACGGGGTGCTGAAGGCGCACTCGGTCTCCCATCAGCCGCAGACCTGCTGCTTAGCTTCGGGAGCGAGGATCTGTGTTTGACCTCATTCACAGGGCGGCTTTGCTAGCTAGGAGGCTCCCTGCTCCTAGGTCTGCCTTGAGCGCCGAGCTGATCACTCGTGCTCGAGTGGTCGGTCTGTCGGTCATGTGATGCTGGCCACGTCACATCACCCTCACTCCCCACTATAAATACAGGCAGCCTGCTGGCCACAGGTTGCCTGTTAATTTAGGTTCCTGGCGTTTGTTGGATACCTGTATACTTACCTGATCCTGTTCCCTGATGATCCTTTGCCTGCTCCTCCTGTACAGCGCATCCCTCTTGGTATTTTGACCTTGGCTTCCACCTGACTATTCTTTGCGGACTCCTTTGGCACTTCTCGACTCTCCTGGTATTTATGACCCCGACTTCTCCTGACCATTCTTTGCTTATCCCTCTGTACTGCGTTGTCCTCTTGGTTTTGACCCGGTCCATTCACTATCCGTTATTTGTCTTGTCTGTCCTTCCCGCACGTATCCTAAGTTAGGGACTGCCGTCCAGTTGTCCCCTGTCATCAGGACTCGTGAGGCAAGTAGGCAGGGCCAGGGGTGAGGGTGGAGCGCAGTGGTCACTATCCTTCCCCCTGTGTGTGTGTGTACATGACCGTTATAGCAGGAAGTGCTCAAACCTATATGCAGTTGTGCATGTATATACAGGGAAGCAAATCATGCACTTGTGGGCCGTTGCTAATGGCGATCCCCAGCAAAAATGCATACAGTGAAGGATGCCCGCAGCAGACCACAAGTACCACAATAAACATCCTACATAAGATAGCAATTATGTGGATGTGATAACCAATATAACAATATAATAATATTAGCAAAGACAGGTGCACTCTGCGGTCTTACTAAACTCTCAAACTGATGTTAAAATTGAGAGATTAGCCAACATGTCCTACTATGTAGGACATGTCTGAGCCCGAGCACCGTGCTAAAGTTTCTCAAGTAGCTCGGGTCCTAACACTCACCTACAGAAATATATAAATAAAGATATAAATAAATTAATAAATATATAAAAAAATTCATCCATAAATAAATGCATATATAAATAAATTTATTAATGAATTAATCAAGAAAAAATATATATAAGTTAAAAAACAACAAAGTTTGGGAGGGAGAGCCAAGGAGAGGGACTGACAAGGGCTTATCGGTGACCACCCCACCTGCCGCGCTGAATGTCCGCTCAGACAGGATGCTGGAGGGGAGGCAAGACACTACTTCCAGCGCATACTGAGCGAGCTCACGGCAGGTGTCCAGCCTGGCAACCCAGTACTCCATGGGGTCGTCGGTGCTCATGCTGTCGGAAGCACCAACGGACCCCATGTAGTCTGCCACCATGCAGGCCAGCCACTGGGGGTGACTGCTGCTGCTGCTACTGGGTCGCACAGACTGGTAGAACAAACTCATCTCACCCATAAGATCACCTACTCGGCTGGAGCTGTTTGGGCCAGCTACCTGCTGGGTGAGATGGGCGGGGAGAACTGGAGAGTGAGGCTGAGGGTTTGCCTACTCCAGCCAGAGGATCAGACAGGCCTGCAGGTTATTCATACGGCTGGCTGGGATGAACTGCTCCAGTTTCCCCTTGCAGCGAGGGTCTAAAAGGGTGGCCAACTAAAAATCATCCCTCTCCTTAATTCTCTTGATCCGGGGTTCCCTCCTGAGGCATCGCAGCATGTGGGCAGCCATGGGGAAGAGGACAGCCCGCTGTGACTCTTCTTGGCTGCTAGGGACCATGACTTCTTGGTCCTCCTGCTGCTGCTGCTCCCTGTGGCATCCGCCCCACCCCCGGACTAACGGTCCCCCAGCATCTGCTCTCACTCCTGACCAGGCCCAGACTCCTCAACAAATTCTTCCTCCTACTCCTCCTCGTCCTGGGCCTGGTCTTGGCATTGTTGTTTCTTTTTGCTCCACCAAGGCATTCTCCCCAGCATTGAGCAGATGAACTAGTGTCCTGTACAGCAGGAACACTATGGGGAACACGTCATTGAGACCGACATGCTCCCTGCTGACCATCTTGGTTGCCTGCTCGAATGGGGCCAATACGTGACAGACCTGGTGTTTCTTCCCCCACTCTGCATTGGTGATATAGGGGAGTGGGTGTGATGGCCCGGAAGTGCCTTGGTCCAGCAGGTATTCTTTCACTGCCACAGACTGAGATGCCGCCACATCTGATGATCCCTCCCAATGCCTCGGAGGGACACCCAATGGGCCGTAAAACTGATGTATCATCCCTGCCCATGTCTGCTGGTCCAGGCATCCATTTTTAGATGTACCCTGTCGCTGACAGCGTGATACAGCGACAGGGATACATTCTGCACAATGTGCTGGTGTCGAGCAGGGACGCCGGTACTGGCAAAGAAATGGCAGCTGGGGACCCGCAGCTGGGGACACGCCTTCTGGGTTGGGCCTGCTCCAACATCTGCCGGAATGGATTGCAGTCCACAATATTGAACGGCAGCAGATGTTGGGTGATAACGCTTGCTAGGAGCCCATTGAGTAAACACAAGCATCAGTCCCCGGGAGCAAAGGCCGCAGTGCGTTCAAATGCGTCGGCAACCAACGGCTGGCACCGGACGGCAGTGGAGGTCGATAGAGGAGGGTGCAGAGGAGGCAGAGGTCTGGCTGCCGGTACCAGTACCTCTAGGAGAGGGAGTGGGAATGCATTGTTGGAAGGGGGTGGGGTGGCTGCAGGACAGTGGCAGGAGCACACTGTTGCTGGCGCTGCTGCGACCACCCTGCATCTGTTCACACTCCCGCCAGATTCTTGGGGCCTGGTCCTGCAGGAGGCGGAGAGCTGCTGCTGCTCAGAGCCGGGGCACAGGACTCCGTGCCACTAGCTTGTGTCACGAATGACACCACTGCCTCGGCGTCTTGAGATGAAATTGGGTGGCTGCCACACCCAAAAAAATCACAGATGATCACACCTGCCACCTGCGCCCACACCTTTGTGGGTAGAGGAGTGACCCCGTGCTGGCAGCGGTCCAGCACTGGAACCAACTCCCCTACCACGACCACGCCTATATGAACTCATGATGTGTTTTTATATACAAAAAATATATATAAGGAAAATAATGAGAGAATTTGGGCAAACTTTATTGGGTTGGGGACAATGGGGCAAGAAAGGTCAAATAAAATATACACGAAAACCTAAGACGCAGAAAAAGGCTTTTTTATTTTTGTTTTTTTTCACAAAAAAAGACGCTGACACTAATCACTACCCACACAAAACCCTAACACACAAACCCTAAAACACAGAAAAACACATTTTATTCTTCCACATACAAATTTTTTTTTATTTTTATTATTTTTTTTTCACAGACAAAAGACGATGACACTAACCACTACCAACATAAAACCCTAAAACAATAACGGTAAAACACAGAAAAAGACTTTTTTTTTTCGAAGACAAAAGACGCTGACACTAATCACTACCCACACGAAACCCTAAAACACAGAAACAAACTTTTTTTTTTTTCACAGACGAAACAGACAGCAAAAGCCTACACTATACTATATCTCTATCTAACCTACACTACACCCTGCACTGTACCCTATCAGCCAGGGCCGTTTCTAGGGGCGGGCGGGCCGGGCGGCCGCCCGGGGCGCTGTCAGAAGGGGGGCGCCGGCAGGGGCGCCCTCTTGTCGTTTCTCTGCCGTGCGCCCTGGCTCCCTCCCTCTGAGATCTCTCCTGCCCTGCGACCTGCGCCCGAGTGCCGAGTCCTCTCACTCAGGGCCGGCGCCACCACCCGGCAAACCCGGGCAAATACCGGGGCCCCCTGCTCCTGGGGGGGCCCACTGTGCCCGCTCACTTCTGCAGCTGTGTCCTGCCTGTTCTGAGTTCTGGGGCAGCTTACCCCAGCAATGCAGACAATTTTCGCCATGTGCACTGCTGGGGTGGGCGGCCCCAGGACTCAGAACAGGGGAGATGGAGTTGTTTCGGTAGATGATCGATCCTATGCTAGAATGTAGTTGTTAGAAGGAGTTCTGTGACATCATTGGTCACATGCTCCTTCATGGTCACATGACAAACCCTGACGGCAGCAGCAGCAGCTTGTGGAAGGAGGAGGGGCTGTGCCTGCAAGATGCAGAGTGAGGTAGGATGTGCTGCTGGAGAACCAGAACTTGTGAGGGGCAGCATATGGAGCTCATATATCAGGGGGCAGGTGGAGCTGAGATATGAGGGGGCAGGTGGAGCTGAGATATGAGGGGGCAGGTGGAGCTGAGATATGAGGGGGGCAGGTGGAGCTGAGATATGAGGGGGGCAGGTGGAGCTGAGATATGAGGGGGCAGGTGGAGCTGGGATATGAGGGGGCAGGTGGAGCTGAGATATGAGGGGGCAGGTGGAGCTGAGATATGAGGGGGGCAGGTGGAGCTGAGATATGAGGGGGGCAGGTGGAGCTGAGATATGAGGGGGCAGGTGGAGCTGAGATATGAGGGGGGCAGGTGGAGCTGAGATATGAGGGGGCAGGTGGAGCTGGGATATGAGGGGGGCAGGTGGAGCTGAGATATGAGGCGGCAGGTGGAGCTGAGATATGAGGGGGGCAGGTGGAGCACTCAGGGGCAGTGGGGTTCAAGTGGAGTGGAATCTGTTGCAATTAAGGGGGTTTATCATACAGATCCAGGTGTATTCTGAGGGCCATGATGTGTGTGTCAGTCTGTCCCTGTGTGTGTGTGTCAGTCTGTCCCTGTGTGTGTGTGTGTCTGTCTGTCCCTGTGTGTGTGTCTGTCTGTCTGTCCCTGTGTGTGTGTGTCTGTCCCTGTGTGTGTGTCTGTCCCTGTGTGTGTCTGTCCCTGTGTGTGTGTCTATCCCTGTGTGTGTGTCACCATCACCAGGCCCACAGTGTTCCCTTTGTCTTGACACAGCTGCATCAGGACATTCTGTGCGGGGCAAGATGAAGATGGAAGAGGAGGCAGCACCGCCAGCATGGAGTCTGTGGTAGAGGCACACTAAGGACGCAGGTAACACTACTACATGATCTACACTAGTGTTATCTGTGGCTTACATAGGACTACAGGTAACACTATCACATTATCAGCACTAGTGTTATCTGTGGTTTTACATAGGACTGCAGGTAACACTACTACATTTTCTGTACTCAGATAGCCATGACTGTGTTATCTATGCTGTTACATAGGACTGCAGGTGATATCTACTGTATTATCTGTACTCAGAGAGTTACCACTGTGTAAGGGGGCCCACTGAGACTTTATCGCCCAAGGGCCCACATGATCCTGGAGCCGGCCCTGCTCTCACTCTTCAGACAGTGCCCGTACGTACTACCGAGTCCAGTCACTCAGCTCCGGTACGTGCAGTGCGGGCGGCACTTACTGACGTCACGCGCCTGCTCCTCCCACTAGGCGGCGCAGGCAAGTGACGTACAGTGAGTGAGTGAGCGCCGCACTGCCTGCCTGTTACCGCCCGCCCTGAGCCCCTGAGCAGTGCTGATGCTGAAAAGAAGCCTGCTGTGAGGCGAGTGATGGTCTGTGGGGGGGGGGAATGAATTACAATGGGGGCGGGGGCCACTGTGGGAGACATGAAAATGGGGGCCACTGTCACTGTGGGGTACATTAAGTTTAAAAAGGATCACTATGGATATTATTTAGAATGGAGGCTGCTGTGGGTGTCATTACTCATTATAACTATAATGTCTGATAGGCCTAGTCCTGAGCTGAGTTATATTACCCTGCCCATGCCCTGTATAATAATGTACCCATCCCTGGGGTAATATAACTAAGGGGTATCAGGGTACATTATTATACAGGGCAAGGTAATATAACTCAGGACTAGGCCTATCAGACATTATACAGTTATAATGACACCCACAGCAGCCTCCATTCTAAATAATGTCCATAGTGATCCTTATTAAAAATAATGTCCCCCCACAGGCAGGCTCTGCGGGCGGCAGCGCTCACTCACTGTACGTCACGCGCCGCGTGACGTACAGTGAGTGAGGTGAGCACCGCCGCCCGCACTGCCTGCCTGTTACCGCCCACCCGGAGCAGTGCTGAGAAAGAAGCCTGCTGTGAGTGAGAGCCTGAGTCTGTGGGTCACTGAGTGCGTCACTGTGACCGTCCGTGCAATGTGGTTACACATTTTTTTACAATGGGGAGACACTTATTTCATCGAGCAGTTTTGAGGCGGGGGGGGGGGGGGGGAGGTTTTTTTGACACTCGCCCTGAGAGAAATTTTACCTAGAAACTGCACTGCTATCAGCTACACTATTCACTCACTAACCTACACTGACTATCTAACACAAACTATCTGGATTATATATATGAGCTACCTAACTAATGTACCTAACACCCCACACTGGAACCTATAAGCTACACTATTCCCTCACTAACCTACACTATCTAACACTATCTGGATTATATATATATGTATCAGAAGTCACAGGAATTCAGCATAGCACAAAGATCACACTCCTCTCTCTCGCTCACAACTGCATGAAACAGCACAAAATGGCTGTGAGGAGGTAGGGAACTTTCCTATTGGTTGCTAGAGAAGTTGCTAATCTCTTGCAGCCTTCTCATTGGCCCACAAGCTAGAAGCAGGGAGGGAACATGTGGACTGTGGGGAAAAAACACGAATATTTGATTTTACGAATAAATGGCGCTATAATCTACATATTCGTGAATTCTCAAAGTGCCGATATTCGCGATTAAAATTCGCTATTCGAATATTCGCTATCAACACTAGTTATCAGACCTATGACAACATCAGCAAACTTAATAATTGTAGAGGAACTGGAGGTGGCCACACAATCAAGTATATAATGAGTAGAGCAATGAATTTAGGATACAGCCTTGTGGGGTGCCAAAATTCAAGATGAGAGGGGATGAAACATGTTTGCCTACATGTACTATTTGAGATCTACTGTATCTGACAGAAAGTTAGTGATCCACTGACATATTGATCGGTTTAGGACTAGATTCCCCACCTTAGTAGCCAGTATAGAGGGGATTATGGTGTTGAAAGCAGAACTATAGTCTGCAAACAGGATTCTACTATAATTTCCATGTCCAGATGAGACAGTTCTGTGTGCAATCATAATAATAGCATTGTCTGTAGAATGGTTAGTGCGGTAAGCAAATTGTAGGGGATACAGATTCACAGGAATAAAGAGATAAGGTCTTTCACCAGCCTTTCAAAGCACTTTATCACAATCAAGGACAATGCTACAGGGAGATAATCAAACAAACAGGTTGGCTGTGATTTCTTCGGGACAGGGATGATAATGGCCTTGAAGCATGTTGGGATAGCAGACAATTGCAGAGATTGATTAAAGATTGTGGTAAACTCTAGGACTAGCTGATTAGATCTGATCTGAGGACTCGACCAGAGATACCATCTGGACCTTCTGCCTTCCTTGAGTTCACCCTCTTAAAAGCCCTGCTCACCTCATGTTCTGTGATAATAAAGGTGGGAACATTCTCTGTTCTAGTTAGCTTCCCGACCATGCTACAATTAGCAGGTAGGAGATAATTGGCAGTAGTAACATGGGCTTCGCCATCAAAGTGCACATAGAATGAATTCAACTGCTCTGCCAGACATATGTCCGCATGCTCAATGCTGTTAGTCGATGATTTAAAGTCATTTATCATTGTCATCCCATGCCATATACTCTTTGCACCATTCTGTTGGAACTGTAGCTCTAACCTCCTTCCATAACAATGCTTTGCTTCCTTAACCGCTCTCTGTACATTATTTGACGCAGCCTTTTACTCGGCCATATTTCCAGTGATAATTCCCCTGTTAAAAGTTGCTCCCAGATGGTTTTATCTACCCACGGCTTCTGGTTCGGGAATGATCTGATGGTATGTTTTTGGACTGTATTATCCATAAGTTTAACAACCAATTCCACAACTACCTCTGTGAACATATTAATGTCGTCAGAGCTCTGCCTAAACATATCCCAGTCAACATCATCCAGGGCATCTTGCAGGGCAGACTCTGATTGATTCGTCCACCGTGTGACCTCTTTCCGCCCCGGGGCTCCCTGTTTGAGTAGTACTGGTGACGTCACTTGCATTTCTGGATAATGCTTGAAGCGTGCCCTGGCCGGAAGCACGCCTAGCCTCTTCCAAGCTTGTGCTCTGTTTTCCTTCCTCAGGGAGTGTAATGCACCGAACTGGTTGGCGAGGATCTCAACTGCGGAGGCGTTTTGCATTAACCAGTACCCAGCCCAAAACGAGAGCGAATAAGTTAATTCAGGTTCAGTGACGGATACCCAGGCGGCTCTCTCAATCTGGTATACGGAGAGTTAGGGATCCCAACATCATACACCTGTTCCCTATGCTATATCAATTATTAATATTGATATTCTGTACCTTCACAGGTGTATGTAGTAATTCAATTTGTGTGGAGAGACAGAGTTACCGTCCGTAACACTTGTTACTATGTCACCCCCCTCACCTGCAACAGCAGTAAGCAGGCACAGGGTGCCGAAGTAATTGTTACTAATATGAAGGAACTGAATAGTCCAGCTACATTCAGTCTTTGAGTAGACTGATACTTGCGGTTTAGGTGTTCTGTTTAAGAAGGTCCAAGTATCCCGCGACGTGATGCTGTAACAATGAGGGTCCCAGCAGGTTGTGGTTCAGCTCAGAATGAGGGAGTGAGGCTACCTTAGCAGCATACACGGCGTGCACTCCAAATTAGTGGAACGCCGTGTATAGCTGCCTTGGCGCTTATATCGGGTTGCAGTGATTGTGAGGGAGGAGCCGATGACGTCATCGCGCACATCGCGCGCTGACGTCATCGCGCACGTTGCGTTCCAACCTGGAACGCAACCGCCGATGTGATGATCGGAGCTGATCCTGCGCTCCAGATTAACCAACCCCTTGATCCCTTACAGGGAGAAAGATCTTTCTTCTCCTAATTATAATTCTGGCATCTCCAAAATTAAATGGACTCCTTTGGAGATTGCGCAGCTTAAGTGACGTCACTGTGTGCTCCGTAAGGAGCACAAGCTTTGAGGAGGAGCATTATTCAGAATTGCATCTGACATCACCAGTACCATGTATTTTTGCCTATACAAGAGGATGTCACATATATAGTAACATAGTATATAAGGCCGGAAAAAAAAAATTGTCCATCCAGATCGGCCTGTTATCCTGCAAGTTGATCCAGAGGAAGGCAAAAATATAACTGAGGTACCAGCCAATTTTCCCCACTCAAGGGGGAAAAAATTCCTTCCCGACTCCAATCAGGCAATCAGAATAACTCCCTGGATCAACGACCCCTCTCTAGTAACTATAGCCTGTAATATTATTACGCTCCAGAAATACATCCAGGCCCCTCTTGAATTCCTTTATTGTACTCACCATCACCACCTCCTCAGGCAGAGAGTTCCATAGTCTCACTGCTCTTACCGTAAAGAATCCTCTTCTATGTTTGTGTACAAACCTTCTTTCCTCCAGACGCAGAGGATGTCCCCTCGTCACAGTCACAGTCCTGGGGATAAATAGATGATGGGAGAGATCTCTGTACTGACCCCTGATATATTTATACATAGTAATTAGATCTCCCCTCAGTCGTCTTTTTTCTAGAGTGAATAACCCTAATGTTGATAATCTTTCAGGCAGGGGTGGACACAGACAGCAGAGGGCCCCTGTGCAAAGAATGTGCCTGCACCCCCTCCCCTCCAAGCCAAGTTCTCAACATAACCAATTCCGTCCTAACATTACTTATAGCAATACAAAACATACAGTGTCACTGTGATTTTGTAGTAAAAAGATCACAGAGAGGCACGGAGCATTATCAGTCATGTTAAAGAGGACCTTTCACCGATTCTTACCCTATGAACTAACTATACAGACATGGAGAGCGGCGCCCGGGGATCTCTCTGCACTTACTATTATCCCCGGGCGCCGCTCCGTTCTCCTGCTATGTCCTCCGGTATCTCCGTTCCCTAAGTTATGGTAGGCGGAGTCTGCCCTAACGCTGGCCAATCGCATTGCAGAGCTCACAGCCTGGGAGAAAATAACCTCCCAGGCTGTGAGCTCTGCGCTGCGATTGGCCAGCGCTAGGGCAGACTCCGCCTACCATAACTTAGGGACTGGTATCTCCGCCTACTATAACTTAGTGAGCGGAGATACCGGAGGGCATAGCAGGAGAACGGAGCGGCGCCCGAGGATAATAGTAAGTGCAGTGAGATCCCCGGGCGCCGCTCTACATATCTGTATAGTTAGTTCATAGGGTAAGAATCGGTGAAAGGTCCTCTTTAATGCTCCGTGTCTCTGCTGTCCGGAGCGGGGTTTGGCTCTCTTTCACGCAGCGGATTACCCGCACAGGATCCGCTCGTGTGAAAGAGCCCTTAGCCCAATGCATGGCTACACTCACCCAGTCCTAATAAAATCTGGTCCTACCTCATCCAGGGTGTCACTGGCATCGGCGTGATGGTCCACTGGATCCAGAACAAGGTCCCTATGGTGATAGAGAAAAAGAATAATCACATAAGGAAGGGATGGTGACTGCCCCTGTGAAATTGCCAGCAGGGGGTGCTGTGCTGGCCTGTAAGACTGAGCGATGCCAATGTATAGCAGGGTAATCTAGTGCTACCATACAGTACTAATGGCCACATTGTAGCCCCTCACAGTAATTAAGCAGTCAAAATAGTTATGTCCTCCTTGTGGCCCCTCACAGCAGTTATACCCAGATATGTGCCCCCTTACAGTCGTTATGCCCAGATATGTGCCCCCTCACAGTCGTTATGCCCAGGTATTTGCCCCTCACAGTAGTTATGCCCAGATATGTGCCTCCCTCACAGTAGTTATGCCCAGATATGTGCCTACCTCACAGTCATTATGCCAGATATGTGCCCCTCACAGTAGTTATGCCCAGATATGTACCGGCCTCACAGTAGTTATGCCCAGATATGTGCCCCCTCACAGTCATTATTCCAGATATGTGCCCCTCACAGTAGTTATGGCCAGATATGTGCCCCCTCACAGTCATTATGCCAGTTATGTGCCACTCACAGTAGTTATGGCCAGATATGTGCCTCCCTCACAGCAGTTATGCCAGATATGTGTCCCTAGTTATGCCAGATATGAGCCCCCTTACAGCAGTTATGCCAGATGTGCCCCTCACAGTGGTTATGCCAAATATGTGCCCCTTACAGTGGTTATGCCAGATATGTGCCCATAGTTATGCCAGATATGAGCTGCCTTACAACAGTTATGCCAGATATGTGCCCCTCACAGTAGTTATGCCTATATATCTGTGCCCCCTCACAGTAGTTGTTATACCCAGATATGTGCCCCTCACAGTGGTTATGCTCTTTTGTGCCCCCATCACTTTAGTGGTTGCCCCCTTTTTGCAGCTTTATGGGAAAAAAAAAAAACGTAATACTTACCTTCTTCCCTGATGACAGGCTCCCACACTCACATCATGCTGCTGACTGTGCTGGAGGCAGATTCCAGGGCATTCAGCGCTCCTCCTACAGCCAGCAGCGCAATGTTCAGCCAGCAGGGGGAGCGCCTGAGCTATGAATATCAGTGAAGCAGGGAGCAGAGAGGTCTCCCTGCTTCACTATAGAAACAAACAGCCCCGCAGTGATGAGAACTGCCAGGCCTGGTGAGTGCGCCCCTCCCCTCCTCCTGCTTCTCCTTGCCTCTGCGCCACCTGTTTGAAGAGCGCTCTGACTGGGCCCGGCATTCTCACTGTACTTCATGCTGGGCCCGGTCAGAGCGCTCCCATTACATGGGCGTGCAGTGGGCCCCCTCCCCCGCCAGACCCGTACGCCCCTGCTTGGGCCCCCCAGGAGCAACTGGGCCCGGGGCAGCTGCCTTTGCCCCGCTTTAAAGATGTCCCTGGGAGTAGCTTATCTCCCCCTGCAGCCGGTAAGAAGGGGCCCCCTCCTGCTCTGGGCCCCTGTGCAACCGAACCAGCTGCACATGCGGTATGTCCTCCCCTGCTTTCAGGGTATTGTAGTTGCCCCATTCCAGTTATTACTTTAGTTGCCCTCCTCTGAACCCTCTCCAGCTCTGCTATATCTGCCCTGTTCACAGGAGCCCAGAACTGTACACAGTACTCCATGTGTGGTCTGACTAGTGATTTGTAAAGTTGTAGGACTATGTTCTCATCACGGGCATCTATGCCCCTTTTGATGCAACCCATTATCTTATTGGCCTTTGCAGCAGCTGCCTGACACTGGTTTTTACTGCTTAGTTTGCTGTTTATTAAAATTCCTAGGTCCTTTTCCATGTCATTGTTACCAAGTGTTTTACCATTTAGTATGTACGGGTGATTTGCATTATTCCTTCCCATGTGCATAACCTTACATTTGTCAGTGTTAAACCTCATCTGCCACTTCTCTGCTCAAGCCTCTAATCTATCCAGATCCATCTGTAGCTGTATATTGTCCTCTTCAGTGTTAATTACTTTACACAGTTTAGTGTCATCTGCAAAAATAATATTAAATAATATTTTACTGTGCAAGCCTTCTACAAGTTAATTAATAAATATATTGAAGAGAATAGGGCCCAATACTGACCCCTGAGGTACCCCACTAGTGACAGTGACCCAATCTGAGTGTGTACCATTAATAACCACCCTCTGTTTTCTATCATTGAGCCAGTTACTTACCCACATAAAGATGTTTTGTCGCAGTCCGAGCATTCTCATTTTATATACTAACCTTTTATGTGGAACAGTATCAAATGCTTTGGAGAAGTCCAGATATACAACATCCATTGATTCACCACTGTCAAGTCTAGATCTTACCTCGTCATAGAAACTGATTAAATTTGTTTGACATGACCGATCCCTCATAAAGCCATGCTGATATGATGTTATTTGCTTGTTTTCATTGAGATCCTCCAAGATAGCATCTCTTAGAAAACCTTCAAACAGTTTACCCACAACAGATGTTAAAGGGACACTGACAGGCCTTCTGAGCATAATTAGCTCTTTATATGCCCCCCTAGGTCTTATAATAAGTTCCCAATTCATATAAGTATTATCCCTGTGCGCATTATAAAACGTTAAAAATAATCTTTATAATCACCTCTCCTTTCTGCCCAAAGCCGAGATGAGTTCATGGCAAGTTCAGTCTATATAAAAAAATAAAAATAATTGGGAACATAAATGAACATTGTATTTAAAAAGTTAGTGCTAAAGATATGAGACCATCTGGTAAGGAGTATGCCAACTCCCTAAAAACATGTCTGTCTGGAGGGAACATGGTTACTTGATAAGGACTCATGTCCTTGGAGCACACCTGCTGTATGAGCTTCAATTTATATATTCATAATTATATATATATATATCTGTGCATGGTATATTTAGTTTACAACATATGTTAATCAATAATTCACATAAGGTGTTATCTATGTGTAACAATGTATCGATTTATATATATGTTATACCATGTATTTACCATTTAGAAGAAACAACTACAGAAACAAGTAAGTTTAAGTTAATTGGATTTCAAAACGATAGTTATTCATGGGAGTACATAAGTGAAATCTACATGTTCCGATGCCCAGCATCAAAGCCGCTACATAAAATTTTCATCAAGTCAACCCATATTTCAAAAGATAAGAGAAGACAGTCAATTCCAACTAGTCCAGGATATAGGTAATTAAAAGTGTAAGGAAAAGACCTTCCTCAGTGATTTATGGTAGATAGGTCAAAAAGTTCATGTGAAAGTATTATTAGATATTTAATTTTAATGCTTAAAAAGTTGTTATATTCACCTACAGTACCGCAGTGCCATCTGGAGGCAGATGGGCAACATTATATTATTTCATTATTTGTTCGATTCCATATTAGGAATTGATGTGACATCATGATGTTATTAGCATGCGAATACACCCACCCTACCTGATTGGGAATCCCTAATCTAAAGAGGATGATTCTTAGATAAGGGGGGGAATAATTACTCGTGTGCGGAGTAGCATGGGGAAGAAGAAGAGAAAAAAAAAGGAAGCTAGAGAAAAGATCCATTGATCCATCCATTCATTCAATCAAAAAGAAAACTTTACCAGAAGAAACTTGGATTACTCTTTTTGGATTACTAGGAAAGTTCCTCAGAACTGGTCCCATCTGAACTCTGTCTACCTTTGACCCGGTAACGTATATTTTGCCTACTACTCATGATATTAATAAGATATTTCTCTCGGTATATAGTCAAGAGTTCCCATACTGTGGGAATATATAGTGTTAGGTGCCTCCATAATGCTGATTATTCTCTTAGCAAAGATTCATATTGTTAATGGAAGATCTGACATTATTTGAAAAGAGGACCAAATCCTTGGGAAGTTATTTTCCTTAGTCTGTTTGCCGAGCTGAATATTTTATCATATTAATATCATATATTTTTGATTGGTCATAGGAAAACAGAGTCAAGGGATAACAGTTATTTTCCTGTAAATCCGTGTTTTTATTGTTATAGCCTGTTTGATAACAGAAGATCCTAAGTTTCTCTTGGTATATGAGTCCGTTTGTTAAAAGTATGACACTGGTGGTCATGTATCAATAAATCATACTGTGCTGATCAGATAGGGGTGTGTTCACACCACCGTGTGGTACATTTCGGATGTTACGTTGTAACTTCATCATTTGTTTTGCAGTTGTATTGTTTTTATATTCTTTGTTTTTATAATAAACGATTATATATTTTGCATATACAATTGTTCCTTTGTTTCACTGCTTGCACAAATCAAATTAAGATACTTGATAAAAGAACTTAGAGGCGTTTTTATGTCCGCCTGAAGGATAATATATTTTTACATTTTTTTTTATCCTCTCTTTTATATGAAAATTCTTTTCATATAGAAGATATATGACAGATCCTATGGTATATTAACTCCTGACTTTACATTGAAAGTCAATGGGGGACGGATCCGTTTGAAATTGCACCATATTGTGTCAACGTCAAACGGATCCGTCCCCATTTAATTGCATTGTAATTCAGGACAGATCCGTTTGGCTCCGCACGGCCAGGCGGACACCAAAACGACTTTTTTTCCATGTCCGTGGATCCTCCAAAAATCAAGGAAGACCCACGGACGAAAAAACGGTCATGGATGAAACTGGAGGCAATGAGGGAGGGGTGTGCCTCGCAGTTTTTTATTAGTTTTTTGCCTGTATAAGAAGACACCCAAGGAAGGGTGGAGCATTCACCCCTGACGAAGCTTGTTTGGTGAAACCCGGGTCGGGTGGTGTTGCAGTGTTATGCAGACATTTGCGCTTGATGCCAGCGCAGTCACCTTTTTTATGGATTGTGAATCTTTGTGAAATTAACCCACTTTGCACGTCTGATCAGCGACGCGAAGGAAAGAAATCTACATACACAGTGGTGACTTTATACAAATTTATTTTAGTTTGTGTAATATTTTTATACATACTGTTGTCGAGTATTTATTCTTATCTGTTTTTATTCCCTTTACAGATGATTGTTTCTTTGTCGTTCTGATTAAACTCATCTGATGATTGCAATTAGTCGTTGTTTATTTCCTTGTATGGGATTGTACAAGAATTGATTCTATTCTCCAGATGCATATTATGTCCGGTATGCTTTTTCTATGCTGTTGTACCAAATAGTAACTGATATTGTGTTTGTAATTGTTTCTTTTGAAAATTATTTAAAAGACTAAGAATTAAGACACTAAGAAACTCGTAATTAAACAGTAAACATATATTAAAACAATATTTTTAACTCTACAAATCACCCTACTGGAACCAGAAAAGAAAAAAAAAAATTTAAAGTTATTTAGCATACATTTTTTCCCCATTAAATTATTTTTATAGAATAAAAGTGTCCAAATATAAAAGCTATCCCTTTTTGGTATCCTTGTAATCCACAATACAGTCAATTAAACATGTCTATGGTGAAGGATATATGCAAAACAAATGCAATGTTAGACTTTTTTAGAATCACTCCATAAAAAAAAATTACAATAATCAATCAAAAATCAAATGCTAAAGTACGGTATCTATAGCTTAAAATTTTTTCGTTTAGAAATACAGCACACAAAAAACAAGACCAAATGGCAGGAGAAAACTAGAGACATGAATGTGGGGCTAAACATTTTATAATCAGGTAGATTAAATTAAAGAGGATCTCTATCAAAAATGCAAAATTACAAAAATTGGAAAAATACTGTAGGAGGTGTGGGGATTCGCTCTGGTAGTGTTTATTCACACATTAAGTAAATGACAAAACAAAAAGTCTGGTTCGAGGAAAACGGTCACCTTGTGATTCTGGTATTTGTTCACACCATGCGGCAAAGAAGAAATCCTTGGACAAAGCCGAATCCACCTGCTTTTTTCACACCAACAAGGTAGCAAGCCTTAATCCAGGCCCAAACTTCCAGGTCCCAACACAGAGACTGACAGAGCTCCACTGACACTGCTGGCTGTTTTTTTTTATAGGCCAGTCAAGACCCGGCCTGGAACGTGGGGTGTAGTCATCCACCTATCACTTTGGCTACTCCCAGTAAAAGCCGTCCCGGATCAGCTATACAGCCATACTAAAATAGCAAAGTGTCAATCAGCATTAGCTGCCGCTGACACCTGAAAATACCGGCTCTTACTTCACCGAGGCCAGGAACCTCAGTGACACATACCTTCCATTAGCTATACTGAATATGAATATTGATGTGGCTGGTAATTTGAATGCACACAATAGTTCAATGAAAAGGTTGAACAAGGCCATATCAAGGGCATGGAGTGTTGACATAGGAGCACTACCATTGCTTTATGTCAAATGTTGATAGTTCAGCAAAGATAGTCAAATTTATTTTGAAATATTTCATGCAGTATAAAGGGCCTTTTAATTCTGGTCATTTTATAAAAGGGTTGTTCCAGCAGTAAGGAGTGTCAGACTGCTTCCTTGTGCCCCCCACAGAAAATTATTCTGAGGGCCCAACCCCCATATCCTCAATAAAGTCTAATAGGTTTTGAGTCAAAGAAAGAGACCCTAGTGGAAAGTGATTGGCACCAAAGGCAGCTCCAAATGTTATTTTCTCCTGGACTTTGGGGCTGAGAGCCTTGGCCCACCAGAGGATCCTCCGGTACTCTAGTGGGCCAGTCCAATGCTGGTTATAAGGATTGATATTAGGGTACTCACCCCTACTGTAATGTCAGTATGTAGGAACGGACACAGACAGTGAGCCCTATAATATTACAGGCTATAGCTACTAGAAAGGGGTCGTTGATCCAGGGAGTTATTCTGATTGCCTGATTGGAGTCGAGAATAAATTTTTTCTCCCTTAACCTCTTAAGGACACAGGGCGCACAGGTACGCCCTGATGTCCTGGTACTTAAGGACACAGGGCGTACCTGTACGTCCTGTGTATTTCCAATCACCGTCGCGCGGCGGGCAGTGATCGGAACAAGGTGCCTGCACCTTGGGTCAATGCTCAGGGGGGGGGGGGGTCCTGTCAATTCAGACCTGCGGATTGCGGCTTTTACAGGTGGTTGCGGTGGGCGGTCGGCGCTGCCATCGAGTCCCCGTGCGGCTTAAGGGGGACCCAATGGCATGGAAGGCAGCGCGATGCCTTCCTTAGGCATCGGCGCTGCCTTCCTGTGATGAGCCTGTGAGATCCAGCCCCCTGGATCTCACGGGCAGAAAGCTGTATAAGTAATACACACTGTATTACTCATACAGCTAATGCATTCCAATAAAGTGGAAAAAAAGTTGAAAAAAAAAGAGTTTCCCCCCCCAAAAATTAAAAGTTTCAAGTAAAAAAAAATTAAAATACGCCATTTCCCCCAAATAAAGTAAAAAATAGGGGAATTTTTTTTTTACATATTAGGTATCACCGTGTCATTATCGACCGGCTCTATAAACATATCACATGACCTAACCCCTCAGATGAACACCGAAAAAATAAAAACTGTGCTAAATAAACTATTTTTTTATCACCTTACATCACAAAAAGTACAACAGCAAGCGATCAAAAAGGTGTATGCCCACCAAAATAGTACCACTCTAAGCATCACCTCATCCCGCAAAAAATGAGCCCCTACCTAAGACAATCGCCTAAAAAATAAAAAAACTATGGCTCAGAATATGGAGACACTAAAACATAATTTTTATTGTGTAAAACTAAAAAGTAAATATAAAAAAAGTATACATATTAGGTATCGCCGCATCCGTAATAACCTGCTCTATAAAAATATCACATGACACACATAACCCCTCAGGTGAACACCGTAAAAAAATAAAAATAAAAACGGTGTACAAAAAGCCATTTTTTGTCACCTTACATCACAAAAAGTGTAATAGCAAGCGATCAAAACCGTCATCTCATCCTGCAAAAATCATACCCTACCCAAGATAATCACCCAAAAAGTGAAAAAAACTATGGCTCTCAGACTATGGAGACATTAAAACATGACTTTTTTTGTTTGAAAAATGAAATCATTGTGTAAAACTTACATAAATAAAATAATTGTATACATATTAGGTATCGCCGCGTCCATGACAACCTGCTCTATAAAAATACCACATGATCTAAACTGTCAGATGAATATTGTAAATAAAAAAAATAAAAAATAAAAACGGTGCCAAAACTGCTATTTCTTGCTACCTTGCCTCACAAAAAGTGTAATATAGAGCAACAAAAAATTATATGTACCCTAAACTAGTACCAATAAAACTGCCACCCTATCCAGAAGTTTCTAAAATGGGGTCACTTTTTTTGGGTTTCTACTCTAGGGGAGCATCAGGGGGGCTTCAAATGGGACGTTGTCAAAAAACCAGTCCAGCAAAATCTGCCTTCCAAAAACCGTATGGCATTCTTTTCCTTCTGTGCCCTGCCATGTGCCCGTACAGCCGTTTACGACCACATATGGGGTGTTTCTGTAAACTAAAGAATCAGGGCCATAAATATTGAGTTTTGTTTGGCTGTTAACCCTTGCTTTATAACTGGAAAAAAAATATTAAAATGGAAAATCTGCCAAAAAAGTGAAATTTTGAAATTGTATCTCTATTTTCCATTAATTCTTGTGGAACACCTAAAGGGTTAACAAACTTTGTAAAAATCAGTTTTGAATACCTTGAGGGGTTTAGTTTCTAGAATGGGGTCATTTTTGGGTGGTTTCTATTATGTAAGCCTCACAAAGTGACTTCAGACGTGAACTGGTCCTTAAAAAGTGGGTTTTTTAAAATTTCTAAGCCTTGTAACATCCCCCAAAAAAAAATGTCATTCCCAAAATGACCCAAACATGAAGTAGACATATGGGGAATGTAAAGTAATAACTATTTTTGGAGGTATTACTATGTATTATAGAAGTAGAGAAATTGAAACTTAAAAATTTGCACATTTTTCCAAATTTTTGGTAAATTTGGTATTTTTTTTTTATAAATAAAAATGTTTCTTTTTTTTAATCCATTTTACCAGTGTCATGAAGTACAATATGTGCTGAAAAAACTATCTCAGAATGGCCTGGATAAGTCAAAGCGTTTTAAAGTTATCACCACATAAAATGACACTGGTCAGATTTGCAAAACATGGCCCGGTCCTTAAGGTGAAAAGGAGCCCGGTCCCTAAGGGGATAAGTGGGGAAAATTGGCTTCTACCTCACAGTAGTTTTTTTTTTTTTGCCTTCCTCTGAATCAACTTGCAGGATAACAGGCCGAACTGGATGGACAAATGTCTTTTTTTTTGGCCTTATATACTATGTTACTATGTTACTAACTGGAACCCCACCCTCTTTCCCTACCTGTGCAAACTTTAAGTAGCAAGTCTACAACTGGTCAACTTTCCCTACTCTGCTAGGGTGCAAGATAAACACTAAGGGACAAAACCAGACACAAAGATAGAATCGTGCATAATGGGTCAGAACCAGGAGGAGAACTAAGTACCAAATTGAGAGACACGGGGTAGTCAAAAAAGCCAAACCGAGATCATAACCAGAAGAGAAGCTCAGTACTAATACGTTAGACAGAGAGAGTGGTCCAAAAAACAAGCCATGGTTAAAACACAAGTAATCAAAAAATACACAAACAGGGACCAGGAACACAGCTAGTGAGTCAGAGACTGTCACCAGTATTGGTATAAGGCCAGGAAGGGGTTTAAATAGATCACTAAGTCCCAGGATCAGAACTGGATAGGTCATGACTCGTCGCTCCATTAGTCAGAACACTAGCACACAGGAATAGATAAGCTGAGCAATAAACCCACTGCTAATCTCCTCCAGCACACGCCCACTGTGGGGAGAAAGAGCATTGCATCTTGTTGCTTAGGACGCCGTTGCATCACCAGGGGCGTGGCTTAGCAGCACATATCCCTGCGCAGACGCACCAAAGTTTGTGACACCTACCTTGTATGCCATCTTTGTTTGTCGTTAATCACTGATGCCAAGGGAGAATACCTGTATGGAGCAGAATACATTGGCAATGTATGACTGACTGCTTCTCTTCTGCACAGGACTCATGCAACAAGTTTACTGATCTGTACCACCACTAAGCCTTAACATGGCTCCTATCGACTTCTGTTAGGCCCTACCGTATGAATTCACACAGAGTTTTTTTTGGGTTGTTGGATTAAGATACCATATGATGGAGGTATTCTCCTGTGGAACCATCTCTTCTAAGGAAGAATATCTCTATAATAATTTTCTGTACAGAGGACCAAAACGGCGACAAATGGCGTGACTATGGCTTTGTAGTACAGAGCCGCAGAGACCCTCTGTGCATTTTTCCATGCTCTGTGAACAAAAATCTGGTATATGTATGTGGTCTTTGGGATGACATAAGATAACCTGCCTTGTGCATTGCTTAGCATTCTTCGACATCAGTACCAGTAGGAGCCACATTGGTTATATTTGTGCAACACACAAGCACAAAAAGATCCTATTAAATTTACCAGAAACTCCAAGATGCAGCATTGTCTTATTGTTCTGTGATGTTCAGCAGCTGATTCGAAATAAAAGAAGCTCCACTTGAACTCTCATTATTTCTGGATGAAAAGAAACAAAGGAAATGAATAGAATTTGTGAAGAATTAAAGGAACTAATTTTCTTATTGCCGTCTGGAAACACGCCTTCTTAGCACACAATTGTATATTTAAATAGATTTTTAGCTTAGCTCTTAACTGTGTTTTCAACCTTATTTCTCCAGTTCATAATCTATTGACTCCCCCCCACCCGAAGAAAAAAGAAGCATACTTGTAGTGAACTTTCATAGGCTTTTGTAGTAAATGATTTATAAAAAAAAGCTCACATTTAGACATACGTACGTCAACACAAGACTTTCAGTGGTCTGTCACTTATGTGGTAATGTTAACCTCCCTGGCGGTATTCCCGAGCATGAATTTTCGCTGCCAGGAGCGGTAACCTTCTGACGGCGATCCAGCGATGTCCTCCGCTGAGAGCGCCGGCCGGCATTTGACTTCCTGGTTCCGTTCCCTGCCAGCTGCACATGGGAGCGGAGCTGGGCGGGAAATTCAAATAAATATAAACATAAAAAGTGACACACACACATAAAAGAGGTTATACATTGTAATCTGAGAGGATTACACTGTATAACCTCAGATCTGACATTTGATGACTGTACAGTACCCCTTGCCTGCCATTTTACTGTCATTTGTGCCCATAAAATATTTATAACATGGCATCAAAAAAGCGCAACGTTACTACAAAAGCGCTTTTGGACCTGTTGAGTGACAGCGACAGTGACACGGAGGTGCTCGCAGAACTGATCCTGCACCTGACCTCAGCCATGTGCGCACTTGGTGCCCTATTGACTGCGATACGGACCAGGTAGCGCCCCCCCCCCCCCCCCAAGATTCCTGTTCACTGGATCACCTGGGATGAAGGTAGATGTTGAGCGTGACAACCCTCTGGCATACCTGCAATTATTCCTCACTGAGGAGGTAATTGAAAAAATTGTCACGGAGACAAATCGCTACCAAGAGCAGCAATCCGCTACGCTGCATGCCACGTTTTCCAGAAGCAGAAAATGGGAACCGGTGACCAAAAAGGACATGTGGCAGTTTCTGGGACTCATCATTCTTCAGGGGGTGATGGGGAACCGCTCCAGAAATGGTACTGGACCACTAATAAGTTACTGGCCACTCCATTTTTTGGCACCGTGATTTCAGAATACCGGTTTTCCCTCATCATGAAGTATATTCATTTCACGAACAATGAAGAATTTGATCAGGCCACGCATCCTGCGCCCAAACTAAAAAAAATCTGGGAGGTATGGCAAATTATTGTGATCAATTTCCAGCGGACCTACGTGCCAGAAGGGACGTCAGCGTAGATAAAAGTTTGATGGCCTACAAGGGATGCCTAAGCTGGATACAGTACATTGCATCCAAAAGAGCGCGGTTTGGCATCAAATCCTACATGCTCTGCGAGTCATCCACTGGGTACATCTGGAATTCGGTCATTTACACCGGTAAAGGCACGAAGTTCAACCCCAGGTACAGAGGCTATGGGATGGCCACATCATCTGTCCTTACACTGCTGGAGCCATTGCTGAACCAGGGATATTGTGTGACCACGGACAATTTCTACACGTCTCCGGAACTGTATGAGGTTTTGCTACAAAACAAGACTGATGCATATGGTACCGTTGGGCCTAACCAACGTGACATGCCATCTATGTTTGCCAAGAAAAAACTCAAAACCGGAAAAATGGTTGCATGGCAGAAGGGTAAGATGATGGCAATGCGATGGCGAGATAAGAAGGATGTGTGTCTCATGAGTACTGTGCACAATACCTCTACTGCCATGGTCCACAGAAATGGTGGGAAAGATGTGTTGAAGCCGCAAGTCGTGATAGACTATATTAATACCATGGGAGGTGTCGACAGAGCCGATCAGGCAATTACATTTTATCCGGATATGCGCAAACAGCAAAAAAAATAATATAAGAAGATCTTCAGGCATCTTCTGGAACAATGCCTTTGGAATGCATATATCCTGCACAGAGCAAAGAGTGACAAGCCTCTTGTTCATTCTGAGTTTATATGGAAGGTGGTTGAGCGTTTTTTTGTCAACCACCAGAGACCATCAGTAGCTGTGAACAGACCTGGACGTCATGCTGTTGACTTTGTCAACCCAGAACGCCTGACTGGTCGTCACTTTATGGACTACATCCCGCCAACCGCAAAAAAGGCAGCACGTACCAGGATGTGCGTGGTTTGCTGCTCAAAGAGAGATGGCAATGGAAAGAAAGTCCGAAAAGAAACCAGGTTCCATTGTCCTGATTGTGACGTCGGACTTTGCGCAGTCCCATTTTACAAAATTTATCACACTCAGGATGTTTATTGAATTTTCTGTATTTGACAAATTTCATTATTTTTATTACATTATTAAATAAAATTATATTATTTATTAGATTATAATTCATGATTTTGCGTTTGAAACTTTATCACATCTGGGATATCTACTAAAGTCTTGTTTGGTCAAGTTTAAGTAAGTAATTACTAAGAATTGCAAGCCTACAATACATAACAGCAAATTGCATGCAAAAAATTGTACCACTTTTGGTACAAAATTCCTGACATAATCATACCACCAGGGAGGTTCAATAGTAACTAAACTTTTAATGAAGTATTTTTTAAATGTCAAAAATGCCCTAATAATAGTTTTTCTAAAGTATTTTATTCATGTATTTTGCATTTTTTACTACAGATATTCCCCCCTAAAGTGCAGATTTTCCTGTGTGCTTTAAATTCACTATTCTCCACACCACTGATTTCTCAGCTGTCTATGGAGTACGGACTCTACACTTTATGAATAGGGCCGCAAAGAACGGAATACATGCAGGAGAACACATTGCAGACCCCTGAGGTTTACTAAATGCTGGCACAGCACATGGGTGCCCTGTAACCATGTGCTATGCCAGGATTAGCTGAGCGCAGCTGCTCCTGCCTGTGCCTGCTTCGCTAAGCTAATAGTCCGGCATGTAAGCTTTTAGCTTAGCAAAGCAGGCACAAGCAGGAACCGCTCCACTCAGCGGTCTGGAGAAAAGTAAATTTAAAGTGCACATGAAAATCTGCGCTTTATAGGGGAATATTTCTAGTAAAAATGCAAAATACATAAATAAAATACATTAGAAAAAGTTTTATTAGGGCATATGGGTAGGGTTGAGTGAACCCGAACTTTAGGGTGTTTTGTACCCGGACCTGAACATTTTTGTAAAAGTTTGGGTTCTGTGACGGTCACGTACACTACACACAGGGGGGAGGATAGTGACCACTGCGCTCCACCCTCACCCCTGGCCCTGCCTACTTGCCTCGCAAGTCCTAATGACAGGGGACAACTAGACGGCAGTCCCTAACTTAGGATACGTGCTGGGAAGACAGACAAGACAAATAACGGAACGTGAATGGACCGGGTCAATACCTAGAGAGCTACGCAGTACTAAGGAATGAGCAGAGAATAGTCAGGAAAAGCCGAGGTCAAATACTAGGAGAGAAATGAAGTACAACAGGAGTCCGCAAAGAATCGTCAGGTGAAAGCCGGGGTCAGGATACCAGGAGAGATGCGCAGTACAGGAGGAGCAGGCAAAGCATCGTCAGGGAACAGGATCAGGTAGTATTCAGTAGTCCAACAAATAGCCAGGAACCTAGAATTAACAGGCAACCTGTGGCCAGCAGGCTGCCTGTATTTATAGTGGGGTCTGAGGGTCATGTGACGTGGCCAGCGTCACATGACCGACAGACAGAAAAGTCGAACACCGAGTGATCAGCTCGGCGCTCAAGGCCGACCTAGGAGCAGGGAGTCTCCCAGCTAGCAAAGCCGCCCTGGGAACGAGGCCAAACACAGATCCTCGCTCCCGAAGCTAAGCAGCAGGTCTGCGGCTGATGGGAGACCGAGTGCGCCTTTGGCGCCCACTGACAGTACCCCCCTTTTACGAGGGGCCACCAGACCCAAGACTTCAGGCGATGGCCTTTCAGGGTGTTCTAAATGAAATTTTCGAACAAGTCTAGGAGCATGAACCTCCCTGGCGGGTACCCAAGATCTCTCTTCGCGTCCATACCCCTTCCAGTTAATCAGGTACTGTAAGGAATTACGCACTCTCCTGACATCCGCTATCACTCAACAGCATCATAACAAGAACCGGCGGAGGCGAGGCTTTTAACGGTCTAACAGGTTCAAAATACTTTTTAAGTAGAGATTTATGAAATACATTATGAATGTGGAACAACTCGGGCAGCTCCAACTTAAACGATACCGGATTAATCACCTCCGTGATCTTATATGGTCCAATAAAACGAGGAGCAAATTTTCTAGAAGCTACCTTGAGAGATAGATTCTTGGAGGACAACCATACTCTATCCCCAACCTGAAAGTTCACCCCCTTGGATCGGCCTTGAGTTTTTGAGAACTTTGAGCCTTTTCTAGGTTCGATTGAACCCGGGCCCAAACTGTGCACAGTTCGGAGGAGAGTTTATCCGCTTCAGGGTTAGAAGAGGAGACGGACGACCCAGAATGAAAACGGGGATGAAAACCATGGTTACAAAAGAAAGGGGAGACCCCAGCAGAAGAATTAACACGGTTATTCAAAGCAAATTCAGCCAACGGAAGGTATTTAACCCATGGTCATCAGCAACATACGACCTCAGGAATTGTTCCACAGACTGATTAAGGCGTTCAGTCTGCCCATTACTCTCAGGGTGGTAGGCGGAGGAAAAAGACAACGAAATCTGACATCTTTGACAGAAAGCCCTCCAAAATTTGGACACAAACTGCACACCCCTGTCAGATACAATATTTTCCGGGATACCATGTAACCGTACAAATTCTTTCACAAAAATAGACGCCAGGGTCTTGGCATTCGGGAGTTTAGACAGAGGAATGAAATTAACCATCTTGCTAAATCTATCGACCACTACCCAAACAACAGTCTTACCCTCCGCCAGCGGCAGGTCAGTAATAAAGTCCATTGAGATATGGGACCAGGGTCTACTGGGAATGGGTAGGGGTCGTAGGTTACAAGCAGGGCGAGTCCTAGGTGTCTTAGACCTAGCACGACCTCACAGGCTGATACGTAGGACTTGACATCCCTAAATAGAGTGGGCCACAAATAAGATCTAGAAACCAGCTCTCTAGTGCCCTCAAAACCAGAATGTCCACAAAAGGCAGAATCATGACACTCACCCAACAGCTGGAGACAAAATTGTATGGGGACAAACAACTTATCTGTTGGGGTGGTTGCCGATGCCAGATGTTGTTCAGCCTTAATGAGAGCCGATATATCTTGGGTTAAGGCTGCTACGAAGATATTTGCTGGTAGGATGGATTCAGGCGGTGCCTCTGTAGGCTGAAAAGCATGGAAGCTCTGAGATAATGCATCAGCCTTCACGTTTTTACTTCCAGGCCTGAAAGTAATGGAGAATTCAAAACTAGTAAAAAACAGTGCCCATCTAGCCTGACAGGGATTCAACCTCTTAGCAGATTCGAGAAACATAAGGTTCTTATGGTCAGTGACAACAGTTACACAATGCCTTGCCCCCTCCAGTAAATGCCTCCACTCCTCAAATGCCCACTTAATGGCCAGCAACTTCCGATTCCCTATGTCGTAGTTTCTCTCGGTGGAAGAAAATTTTCTGGAAAAGAATGCACACGGTCTCAGGTCAGTTAGACTAGCAGGACCTTGTGAAAGGACTGCTCCTGCGCCGTCCTCAGACGCATCCACCTCCACAATAAAAGGTCTCTCCTGATCGGTCTGGATCAGAATGGGAGCACTACTGAATGCCTTTTTTAGTGTTTCAAACGAAGTAATGGCCTCAGTAGACCAGTTCTCCAAATCCGCCCCTTTCTTAGTAAGGTCGGTCAACGGTTTAGCAATTACTGAAAAATTATTAATAAATTTACGGTAGTAATTGGCAAAACCTAAGAACCGTTGTAAGGCCTTTAAGGATGAAGGCCTTACCCATTCCTTAATAGCTAGTACCTTACCAGGATCCATCTTGAAGGCGTGAGGGGTCAGGACATGCCCTGGAAACAGTATCTCCTTTACACCAAAGACGCATTTCTCTTGTTTAGCGGACAACTGATTCTCCCTCAACACCTCTAATACTTGTCTAACATAAGACACATGAGATTTGAAATCAGGAGAAAATATCAAAATGTCGTCAAGATAGACAATGACAAATTTACCTAAAAACTCTCTAAGAATATCATTCATAAAGTTTTGGAACACAGCTGGGGCATTGCTGAGTCCAAAAGGCATAACCTGATATTCAAAGTGTCCTGCCGGAGTATTGAACGCCGTCTTCCATTCGTCTCCCTCCTTGATTCGGATTAGATTATATGCCCCTTTCAGGTCAATCTTAGAAAACCAGGTTGCCCCCAGAACCTGGTTAAATAAATCCGGAATCAATGGGAGAGAGTATCTATTCTGGATAGTGATCTTATTCAATTTCCGGTAATCGATACAAGGCCTAAGACCACCATCATTCTTTTTAACGAAGAAAACCCCCGCTCCCATAGGATGGCCTTGCGTTTAAGCTTAGAAAGATTATAAATACGCCCCTTAGGAAACCTGGCACCTTTTACTAACTCTATGGCGCAATCATAAGGTCTATGGGGTGGTAGAACCTCCGGGGTAGGTGATGAGAACACATCAGAATATTCTCTAATGACCGTGGGTAATATATCAGATTCTACTGAGACCCCAGCTTGTACCACAGACAAGCACGAGTCACAATTACTGTAGGTCCCCATTTCACCAACTCCCCCCAGGACCAATAAATAGTGGGGTTGTGTAATCGGAGCAAAGGCAACCCTAGTACCACCTCGACCGGTAAGTTCTCCAGGACTAAGAGGGAACATTTCTAAGAGTGGCACACCCCCACGGTAAAAGAAATCTCTGAGGTACATGACCTCACCATACCACCTACCAGGGGAGTAGCGTTAATAGCCATGACATGGATAGATGTAGGAAGAGAAAAAATTGGAATACCCAGTCTAATGGTGTACTCAGAGTCAATAAAGGTGGCCGCTGAACCAGAGTCAATAAAGGCCTTACCCGGACATTTATTAACCCCCAGAGATATTGTTATAGGTACCAAAAGCTTACATTTTGTAATATTAGGGTGTACCTGGTCTTTAGGTTGCCTTGCTTTGGGAGACTTAATGAAGAGGGCCTTCTTAGGACACTGGTTGATCCAATGGTCAGGATCTCCACAGTAAAAACACACTCTACGTCTGCAGCGCAGATTCCCTTGAGTCATGCCGACCTGCATGGGTTCTTTGGTAGAGACCTCAGTGTTGTTTCTGGGATAGATCTCAGGCTGGACCACCACCTGAGGAGAGAACTGTCGTTCCTGTCGTCTCTCTCTAACCCGTCGGTCAAGTCGGACTACAAGGGTCATCATCTCCTCTAGAGTCTCTGGAAGCTGATAACTCCTTTAAGTTATCAGACAGACCTGACCTGAACTAACTCTTAAATGCTGGTTCATTTCATCCTGAGGGAACACACCACCTTCTGAATTGGGTGCAATACTCCTCCGCAGGTAGATCGCCCTGAACCAGAACCTTTAGAGCAGTCTCGGCTACCAGTGTCCTGTCTGGTTCATCATACAGGGTACCCAGGGCCTGAAAAAAAGCCTCCACTGATGTTAAACAACTGGCGTCAGCAGGTAAAGAAAATGCCCAGTCTTGAGGATCACCCTGTAACCGGGAAATGACAATGCCCACGAGTTGACTCTCGGGGCCAGAGGATACAGGGCGCAAACGGAAAAAAGTTTACAATTTTCTTTGAAGGAAAGAAACTTCTTCCGATGTCCAGAAAAGGGCTCAGGAAGCTTAATCTGGGGCTCTAAATGCGGACTGGAGGCCTGAGGGATGGAAGTACCTTGTCCTAGCTCAAAAGAACAGAGTTTCTCCCCTAGCTCCTGCACCATCTGCGTCAGGTTAGAGACATGGTCAGTCAGGGTCACCAGAGGATTCATGATACAGTGGTTAGGTTATGGCCTGTTAATCTGTGACGGTCACGTACACTACACACAGGGGGGAGGATAGTGACCACTGCGCTCCACCCTCACCCCTGGCCCTGCTTACTTGCCTCGCAAGTCCTAATGACAGGGGACAACTAGACGGCAGTCCCTAACTTAGCATACGTGCTGGGAAGACAGACAAGACAAATAACGGACCGGGTCAATACCTAGAGAGCTACGTAGTACTAAGGAATGAGCAGAGAATAGTCAGGAAAAGCCGAGGTCAAATACCAGGAGAGAAACGAAGTACAACAGGAGTGCGCAAAGAATTGTCAGGTGGAAGCCGGGGTCAGGATACCAGGAGAGATGCGCAGTACAGGAGGAGCAGGCAAAGCATCGTCAGGGAAAAGGATTAGGTAGTATTCAGTAGTCCAACAAATAGCCAGGAACCTAGAATTAACAGGCAACCTGTGGCCAGCAGGCTGCTGGTATTTATAGTGGGGTCTGAGGGTCATGTTATGTGGCCAGCGTCACATGACCGACAGACAGACAATTCGAGCACCGAGTGATCAGCTTGGCGCTCAAGGCAGACCTCGGAGCAGGGAGCCTCCCAGCTAGCAAAGCCGCCCTGGGAACGAGGCCAAACACAGATCCTCGCTCCCGAAGCTAAGCAGCAGCTCTGCGGCTGATGGGAAACCGAGTGCGCCTTTGGCGCCCCGTAACAGGTTCGAGTTCGGTGTTCGGCGATTTAATGGCGCTTTTTGAAAGGCTGCAGGGCAGCCAATCAACAAGCGTTTAACTAGTGTGCCCTTAGAAGCCATCACAGCCACGCCTACTAATGGCATGGCTGTGATTGGCCAAGTGCAGCATGGGACCCAGGCTCTATATAAGCTGGAATCAGTAGCGCCGCAAGTGACTCTGCTCTTACTAGTTGTAGGGATAGGATGCTGCTGCTGTGAGGGAGAGATTAGGAAAAACTCTGATATCTGCACTAGGTGTGAAGTCAGCAATCTACAGTGTTTTTTGTTTTGGGGGTGCAATGCAACATTTTTGTACCCTGCCCTGAGCCCAGAGATACTGAAAAAAAAGTTTTAATCCGTCTGTTAGTTAGGTGGGCGTCGGCGGCCATTTTGTGCAACAGCAGTGCACCAGCATTGCATATGTGCCAGGGACAATCATTTAATCCTGTTCTTGTAGTTCAGTGGCTGACACATACCCATTTTTTAAGTGCACCTGCACTGCATATGTGCTAGGGGAATGGAAAATAATACCGTCTGTGAGTTCAGGGACCCAGGGGGTGACATATCCCCATTTTTTTCTGTAAAGTACACCTGTGCTGCATTTCTGAGAGTGAAATATAAACAGTTAAATCCATCTATTCCATTGTGGGGTGACATATTTCCATTTTTTGTTGTAAAGTACCTCTGAGGCCTGCACTGCATATGTGACAGGGAGGCATATAAATTTTGTAAATCCATCTGTTCCATTGTAGGGGTGACATATCCACAATTTTTTATGTTAAAAACTCCTGTGCTTCATTTGTGAGAGTGAAATATAATCACATTTAAATCCATCTGTTTCATTTAGGGCTAAAAAATTTTTTTTGGGGGGGGGGGCAATAAAGTAGCTTTTTGTCCTGTGCTGCATATCTGACAGTCCAATAAAACCGCCAAATACTGCAGTTTTTTGGTGAAAAATTTCACGTAAATTCAGCAAATCCATCTATTTGTGTGTGGGGTGACATTTCCATGGTTATCAGGCCAGTCATTCACAAGTGGCTCGAATGTTGGGTTCCTGCACCAACATAGGCCAGGTACACAATTGTACAGCCAGGGCACATGTGCAATACACCATTTTTACACCCCTGACACAGAAAGATAATTTATCTGTATGTTCAATCTGTGGCTGACTTTGCTACAGCAATTTTTTGGTGGGCGCAATGCAACATGTAAAATAAATATAATTTTTTTTATAAATACTGCCATGTCATTTTTATCATTTTAGCCGTGCAGACCCATGGCGCTGGTTCTGATGATCCACCGGGCCTCCCGTTGCAGCAAGAGGCGGTGGCGATCACCACCCCTAGGGATGAGTCCCACGGCCTCAATGCCAGCAAAAGAGAGGCTCGATGGATCGCCACCGTGGACCGCACGGACATGGTCGATGAGTCCGTGGGACCCATCCCTAGGGGTGGGACCGCCTTTTGCTGCAACGGGAGGCCCGGTGGATCATCAGAACCAGCGCCATGGGTCCGCACGGCTTAAATGATAAAAATAACATGGCAGTATTTTTATGAACAACCTGCTCATTTATGCGCTTCCATATCTGTTTATACCCGTTTTATGCATTTGTAACTTTTTGCCGCGATGATGACACTATGTCACTATGTTACTTTGTTGCTCATAATGTTACTTTGTTGCTCATATACTTTGTTGCGCTGTGTGTAAGTGCACACACAGTCCTGTTCATACTGGATCTGTCTGCATTGCTTGATTTTAATTGCACATGTTGCGCACCTGTGGGAGCACCTCCCTGTTACCTGAGTGCTGGTCGGGTGGATGCCCATATATAGCACGGCTGTGCATGTGTGTGTCATAGCGGTCCGAGGAAGCGCAAATCACGCGCGAAACGGCCGTCACCGCCGATCAACACTGAAGGCTATTCCGCTCCGCAGCCTGCAAACTTTTCCATGTATGCGTGAAATAAAGCATTGAAGTAATTTCAAGACAGTGGTGAGTGCCGCAAATCTTTTCATCTACCATTACATTTATACCATGTGTCTGCTTTAAATCAGCCTTTGCTAAGCACCACACGAATCTGTCTGCATCTACTGAGCCGTGGTTGCTGCATCTGGCAATACGGAGTGTTTGTGGGGCAAGCAACAGCAGTGCCGCTGATTTCTTTTCTGTGCCTTGTATAATATACATTAAACAGTTTTTGGCTGTGACATACCCCTGCTCTACATAGCGGACAGGGAAATAAATTTCACTAATTCGTCTGTTGCATTGTTGGGTGACATTCACCAATTTTTGGCTGTGATATACCCCTTTTTTACAGAGCGGACAGGGAAATAAATTTCACAAATTCGTCTGTTACATTGCTGGGTGACATTAACCAATTTTTGGCTGTGATATACCCCTGCTCTACATAGCAGACAGGGAAATAAATTTCACAAATGCGTCTGTTACATTGTTGGGTGAACAATTCTCATCTTTTGCGCTAGAAAGTACATTTGCGGCCAACGCTGCATTTATGACAGTAAAATAAAACCAGTAAATACTGCTGTTACATTGCTGTTTGACAAATTCACATTATTTTTTTTGCAGTGAAATATTTGTTTTAAATTCAACTTTCACACTGTTGTGTGACCTCAAGAAATTTTTTCTCTTTATGATACCGGCACAACCTTACTGTCAGTGAACTTAATTGTTGACTATTGGCAGTTACATTGTCGCCTGAAATAAACCATCTGTTAGTTTGGTAAGTGAACGCAAAAAATGACAAGAGAGTCAAATAAGGGACGTGGCCCTGGTCATGGTGCTGCTGGTGTTGGTGGAGCTCCTGTTGCAGGTAGAGGACGTGGTCGATCTGTGCAAGCTACACGCCCAAGTGAAACATCTTCCTCAGGTGCGAGTAGGCAACAGAACCTTCAGCATTATTTGGTAGGCCTAAATGCAGCTCTACGAATGGTGAGGCCAGAACAAGTACAGGCGATAGTAGATTGGGTGTCTAACAGTGCCTCCAGTTCCTTCACATTTTCTCCCACCCAGTCCCCTACTGAAAGCTCAGAGTTGGCACCTACAGCCCATGGCCATCTGTCTTTCAACTCAACCCCTTGCAAATCATCCAAGCAGTCTGAGCCCCAAGTCATGCAGCAGTCTCTTATGCTTTTTGATGACTCTGCTGGCAGGGTTTCCCAGGGCCATCCACATAGCCCTGCCCCAGAAGTGGAAGAGATTGAGTGCACTGATGCCCAACCACTTATGTTTCAGAATGAGGACATGGGAAGACCATTGCAGCACGTCTCTGATGACGAAACACAAGTGGCAACTGCTGCGGCTCTCTGCAGTCTGCAGACCGACAAGGAGGGTAGGGGTAAAGAGTGGGTGGAAAATGATGTGGAGGATGATGAGGTACTAGACCCCACATGGAATCAAGGTCATGCGAGTGATGTGGGCAGTTTGGAGGAAGAGGCGGTGGTCGCACAGAGGCACCAGCACAGCAAAAGAGGGAGCAGGGTGCAAAAGCGTCTGTTACATTCTTGGGTGACATTTTACCATTTTTGCCGTGAATAAACCCCTGCTCTGCATAGGTGACAGGGACCTAAATTTCGAAAAATCGTCTGTTACATCCTTGGGTGACATTTTACCATTTTTGTCGTATACAAAACCCTGCTCTGAATAGGTGACAGGGACCTAAATTTCAAAAATTTGTCTGTTACATTGATGGTTGACATTAACTAGAGTTGAGCGGACACCTGGATGTTCGGGTTCGACGGGTTCAGCCGAACTTTGGAAAAAAGTTTGAAGTCAATGGGGACCCGAACTTTTGAGCACTAAAATGTCTGTAAAAATGTCATGGAAAGGGCTAGAGGGCTGCAAATGGCATCAAAATGTGGTTAAGAGCATGGCAAGGGCTTTGCAAACAAATGTGGACAGGGAAATGACTTTAAATAACATAAAATACGTTTAAAAAAAATCTTGATCTAGGAGGACGAGGTCCATATGGAGTAGGAGGTTGAGGAGGCGGTGGATGTGGCGGTGTAGGTGGAAGCGGCGGTGGAGGAGGAGGAGGTAGCCAACATTGGTTTTTGGTTTTAATATTTTTTATATTTATTTTTTGTTTAAATTAGGGTACACCCCAAAACTTTGGGAAATATAACCTGTGATAACCCGCTCCAATCGTGCTAGACACACGTTCAGACAATAGGCAGGGCAGCACCTCCAAGGCGTAAAGGGCAAGCTCAGGCCATGTGACCAATTTGGAGACCCAGAAGTTGCAGGGGGAAGAACCATCAGTCAGTTCATGTAGGCGTGTGCAAACATACTGCCCCACCATGTCGCACGTCTTCGTGATGTTCACGATCCAATTGGATACCTGCTCTATCAACTTTCGATGTTCTTTTCTGCGCCTACCATGTTGATCACGGTTAGCGGTAAATCAGGGTTCCACCCCGGAGAGGTAGCAAGAGAAAGAAAGACCACATCCAAGGGAGATCAATGGATGAAATTTGTGATCAAGCGGAAATGTGGGAGAAGCTATTAAAACGAAAGAATTGAAGGAAAGGAGGGGGCGCGCGGCAATTACCCACTCTCGACTCAGGGAGGTAGTAACGATAAATAACAATACAGGACTCTTAAGATGCCCTATTTGAATGATTAATTAAAAATTACAGGGAATGTCACTGCGGTATTTTGGATTAGCAAACGTTAGACAGGAGAGGCACTGCTGCCGCTTTGTTGACTCTAGATAACTTCTGCCTGATCGCACATCCCTGTGACGTCCACCATCCATTTGGATATCTTCTCTATCAACTTTCAATGTTTTTTTTCTGAGCCTACCATGTTGATCACGGTTATCGGCGAATCAGGGTTCCACGCTGGAGAGGGAGCGTGAGAAAGAGAGACCACATCCAAGGGAGATAAATGGATGACATTTAATTTTGATCGAGCGGAATTATGGGAAAAGTTATTAAAGCAGAAGGATCGAAGGAAAGGGACAATTAGAGATGAATTTTACACATTTAAGTCCCTGTCGCCTATGCAGAGTAGGGGTTTTTCATCACCAGAAATGGGTTAATGTCACCCACCAATGGAACAGATTATTTTAAAAAATTTCGGTCCCTGTCACCTTTGCAAAGCAGGGGTTTATTCACTTTAAAAATTGTAAAATGTCAACCCAAGAATGTAACAGAAAAATTTGTGACATTTATGAACCTGTCTACTAGGTAGAGCAGGGGTCTATCACAGCCAAAAAATTTTAATGTCACCAGAAAATGTAAAAGAAAAATTTGTGAAATTTATTAAGTGGTCAACTAGGTAGAGCAGGGGTATATCACAGCCAAATTAGTGATTTTTTTTTACCTGTCTACTAGGTATAGCAGTGGTATATCACACCCAAAAATGGGTGAATTTCCCCCGAAAATGTAACAGACATATTTGTGAATTTGTTAACCTGTCTACTAGGTAGAGCAGTGGTATATCACACCCAAAAATTTGTGAATTTCACCAGAAAATGTAACAGACAAATTAGTGAAATGACATAAAATAAAATCAAATATGTACAAATAAAAAAAAATGCTTGATTTATGAAGTGGAGGTCCATATGGAGTAGGAGTTTGAGGAGGCGGTGGACGTAGCGGTGTCAGTGGAAGCAGCGGTGGAGGAGGACGAGGTAGCCAACACTGGTTTTTGGTTTTAATTTTATTTCTTTTTTAATTAGGGTACAATCCAAAAGAGTGTGAAATATCAAAAATACAAGAATGAGCAATTGCGCTGTAGTATAACAATGGCTGGTTAAGGCTGGTATCCATGTCTATTCTGCACAAGGTACGGACAAGTCCTATAGGATCCATGCCTGGTTCATTTTAATAAACGTGAGCTTGTCCACATTGGCTGTGGACAGGCGGCTGCACTTGTCTGTGATAATGCCCCCTGCCGAGCTAAACACACGTTCAGATAATACACTGGCTGCAGGGCAGGCCAGCACCTCCAAGGCATAAAGGGCAAGCTCAGGCCATGTGCCCAATTTGGAGACCCAGAAGTTGAAGGGGGCAGACCCGTCATTCAGTACGTGTAGGCGTGTGCACACATACTGCTCCACCATGTTGGTGAAATGCTGCCTCCTGTTAAGACGTTCCATATCAGCTGGTGGTGCTGGTTGTTGTGGCGTGCTGACAAAACTTTTCCACATTTCGGCCATGCTAACCCTGCCTTCTAAGGTGCTGGCGGTGCCCCAGCTGCAATGGCGACCTCTTCCTCCTCCTCTGCCTTCGCCTTGTGCTTCCACTGTGCCCCCGCTGTCAGGTGGGAATGCCACTAGCAGCGCGTCTACCAGCGTGCGTTTGTACTCGCGCATCTTATGATCACGCTCCAGTGACGGAAATAAGGACGGTACATTGTCCTTGTAACGGGGATCCAGCAGTGTGGCCACCCAGTAATCAGCACAATTTAGAATGTGGGCAACTCGGCGGTCGTTGCGGAGACACTGCAGCATGTAATCGCTCATGTGTGCCAGGCTGCCCAGAGGCAACGAAAAGCTGTCCTCTGTGGGAGGTGTAATGTCTGTGTACTCTGTATTCCCCCAGCCACGCACCAGTGATTGCGAT